>NW_028279163.1:0-38775 GCF_059751315.1 Micrasema longulum
TTTAGGAATGATTATCTGTGTTCACTTTTATATAGCGCTCATTAACTTCAAGGTACCTGGACGAATGACTCGTCAAGTACCTCCGTTTAGTTGCAACAATTAACGTACTGTATACTCGTATAATGCTATTCTGAATCGACTCCATGTTCTCGGCAATAACTATTCCGACGTTGCTGATATTTTTCACTTAAAGTATAGCTTATATAAATCAACTCCATTTAATAATTTCAAAGATGATGGACGGTAATTTCCTTTTTTTAGATTATAGTGCTTTCTATGCTTTACTTTTGTATGGGTACTATTGTGTACCATATTTACGTATATACTTATTTTTTAAATTACTTTGATTGTCATTATTATTACCATTTTTTTAAATTTTTTTTTTTAAACAAAATATTTTATTGTATTTAATATACTTATATTTTGTACCTTTTAAAGAAAAATATAATAAATTATTTTCCTTTTGAAATTTTATCTGCACACATTGTTTAACTATTTTTTTATACCTAAATATGTTTTTCATACCTAAATATGTTTTTTATACAAAACTGCTGTGTTTTATACATAGTATTTATGTAAAATAATACTTTTAAATTTAATTTTTAAGTTTTTCACATTATATTGAAATGTTTATATTATTTTTAATATGAATCTTTTTAAGGTAAAAGGCACTGCGTGCCGTGTATATTAACAAATAAATAAATAACATATAGAAATAATAGTTCATTTAAAGTTAATTTACGTCTTTTTCTTAGCATACACATTTTATTAAATTTTAACAGTTCACAGTACACCTCGTTTGCCTATTTCGCGCTTTTGAATTCAGACACCGAACAAAAGTGACATAAAAACATAAAACATATTTTTTTAACAAACCGCAAGATAGAACATAAAAAAGACGTAATTTAATAATACTACTGAAGAATTGTACTTTTATCGTCCCCCTTTAACAGGGACAAAGAAATGCGAAGAGGTGTCACAAATGACAAAGCCATAAACGAGATTAAAAAGATGGCAATAGTAAATAAGAAACATTAAGGTACTAGGAGAACAGGAGTTAAGTCCTAAACGGGTTTATAAAACAATTTGGGCGTTTTTACAAGAGGAAATTAGCCCAAAAAGACATTTAACTGGTGAGGTGTTTGTTAACTTTATGTGGGATAATTAAAATTAATCCTAATTTTATCTATCTTAATAAATACAGCCGCTTTTAAGCGTCGCGACAGTTTATGTCGTTTTAATGACTTTTTATTTGAAATAATACACTACTTGTTTTATACGTACAAAAACGAGTTTCTTATTACGAAAAAATAATTCTTAAAAGCGTGATTGCGATTAAATCTACATTGGAAAAACTAACCATTTGATAGAAAATAAACATAATTTCAATAAAGACACTGGATTAAAAGAACTTCACGTTGAAAATAAAGTATTTAAATTAGACAACTTGGAAATCTTAGAAATAAAATAAGCGATTCACACAGAAAAAATATAATAAAAAACAAAATGAACCATATTTATTTTAGTCCACTTCTGTCTAATTTCGAACGTATGCAGCTCATATAACGTCCGCTTTCAAGAAAATAAGACTTGAATTATTCGTTTTATTGGCGGTAAAATAAAATAAGAAATATTTAATTAGTTAAATAGACTTTGAGAATGAAGATCGTACATCTTTGAAACCGATCGGTGGAAGGTCAAAAACAAAGTTGTTTTAATTATTTTATTTTCTTAGAATTTTAAATTGAATTATTTTTGTAAAACAAAATATTCGTAATTTTTTGTTGATTGAGAATAAAGGGGTGATTAACCATGGTTCAATATTAAGCCTCCCCTCCCCGGTGATGTGTAGCTAGTACACATTGCGTCTAATAACTGTAATATCTTTATAAATATAATAAATATTGAGTTTAGATTTTCAGTGTTCCTCCATTACACATTTACGAATCGACTGAAATAATTTCTTATTAAATAATAAGTACTTATTAGGCACAAAAAAGGCATTTTATCGGAAATCGGGGATAAATTACAAATATCATCAAAAGTATACTCTCAGTCAGACACGTAGTCCAGTACTATATAGCTACTCAGTAGCTCTCGGGAAGTTGGCGCAGATGCACGTTTCGCTTGAGTCGTTAGCGATACCCAATGGTTTTTTCATGTTTTCAGCTATTAGATTTGAAATATTATCACCTTTGAATTAAATTATGGTTAATTAAAGTCATTCCCTATAAATACTCCATTTTCCCCCTTTTAAATCTCTTATTTTTTCAATGTGTAGTGACTACACAGTACCGTATCGCGCGGGTGTTTTTAGGACAGTGAGGGAAAGGTTAACAAATTTCTCTCATCCTTTTTATTTTTTATACTGAGCCTTTTTATTTTTTTAAATATAGATTGCATACTCTACTAAATTTTTAGTTTTATTAACTTCAAAACACAATAACTATTTGTTTTATTTTTTCATGTAAAAAAAACTATTTGCTTTATCCTTTAAATACCCGTTTAATTTTTATATGAATTACGTTGTTAATTATTTTTCTAGTAACTTTAAATTTTGTACTGTTTACATGACTGGTCGGGCATTGCGCGACCCGCCCAATCAAGCTATTATAATATATTGAGTTTTTCTATCGACATTTCTTGGTGGAACTGCATTTTAAATATAATAATAAAAATACTTTATAGTTTTATTTCACATTTATTTATAGTTTTTCTTTTTTTTTTACCAGTGACCGGGTTTCGTCGTGACCGACATCTAGTCTGAGTTTTTTTTTTTATTATTTAAATATTTTCAGTAGATGTTTCGCAATTTTACGTCAGAAAAATTAAGTCACAAGAAACACGTCCTGGAAGATGATTTTTCTCTAATAATTTTATTTTGTAATGAACGAAAAAAACGACACTTAATTTTTTTTTAAAGTAAAAGAGACACATTGCGATATTGATAAATTTTTAATGAGCTTATTTTTCCGTACATCTACGATATCTCCACAACAGAGTCAAGTCTTTATTTTTCTATTTCCTCGGATAACTCGTTATATACGAAAGAGCTTATAAGTCGATGAACCATTAAAAGTTTGTTGAGGATGTTACAAAATGAAATCCGAAAAATAATTGGACAATAGGACGACGCGGGGCTCATGCTGGGACAATCCTGGTATTAAACTAACGTATACCTTAACAAAGAGATGGTCGCTAGAAAGCTTTCAGGCTGAACTTTTAACTCCCGATAATTCTTTTCCCCCATTATCGACAAAAGAATTGTCTCCGAAAACAAACTTAGGTCCGAAATATCTTTCTTAAATTATATTAAAGGAAACAAAAAAAAATCATTATTTGTCTTTAAATTAAATAGAGAAATATAACATATTACGAATACCGATAAAAATATATGAAATGGATTTAGAACAATTATTTGTATTTTCCAAATCAATATGGATATTGTGGAGAAATGTTTTCATACATAACTTTTAAAAATAAAATTTAAAAAATATGTCCCTAGAAAAACGCGACATGTGTTGATAACGTTAAGATTCGTTACGATGTTCTATAAAAAAATTAACGGTTACAAACAAAGTTCAAAATTAACATGAATCGTGACATATGAGGGGCGTGGCCAATGCAATTACCGTTTTCACAAGATTTCAAAATTAGACATTTGAAAAAATATTTTTTATGCTACTAAAAAATAGAAAAAAATATATGTTTTACGCGACTTCTTTCTTTTATTGACTTTTAAATTTTAAAAAAATTATTAATAATGCTTTTTTCGTAAATGCGTAAATTAGAGTACTATCGATGTTTCAAGTTGCCCTATGTTTTCGAAACACTGTTTTGGCCTACAAAGGGCGTACTGTATTATTTATGATTCAAGTTACCCTGCGTTAAATCCTTTTGGGCCTAAGGGTGTATCTCTACAGTCCCCCAGGTAACATATTGTTTCAATAACTTTTTTGTAAATTGTCATTTTGATTCAAATTTTACAAAATCCGACCCCATAATGAGAGTATCGAAACTATTAAAATATACTTCTGTCGAAATTTTTTCAACAACAATTCAAATTTGTTTGAAACATTGCAATTTATGGCCCTACAGTTTAAAAATCTCTGATATGTATGTCAGTTAGCAAGTGCGCTATTTGGTCGCTTTTTTCCAGCCATAACCACCAAAGTGCGTAACATTTTACATACTTTCCCCCTCCCAAATCACCGTTGTACCTCCACGCTAACGGGCGGCAAGACATTAGATCTGTGCTGTTCAACGTGACACAGCGAGAGTCGCGCGATACCATACAGTATCCTCTCAATAGAGTATATTATGTAAAAATGTATGAATTTCGCAGAAAAATCAAAATATTGACAACAGTTTCATAAACGTTACCATGAAAATCATAACGATTTTTATGTTAAGTCGTTTTTACAGAATTCTAGCTGGGGAATTCCTGGTACCCCTCCCCTTCTCTTCCAGAACTGGAAAGTTTTTTTTACATTAAGATTCCGAAAGGTTAAAATGACACTATTCTGACCAGTGAAAGCACTCTCTCCACATACCAAAAATACCGTTCCAAAGACTGTGAGTTTTCTTATCAGTTTGGCTCATACAAAAAGGCATTTTTTTTATGTCAATAAACGAGTTACTCGACAATTTTTTTTTTTCAATGCGTATGGAGTAGTCTTTAAGGTTAAAAATCTGACCAACCAAGTGTTGTAAGTAATCATTTCGGTGAATTGATCATCTCCAATCAATTGAATCCCAGTCGGTGAAGAATTCAATAATCTCTTTTCTTTACTCTAATGAAGTGCAAATAATATAATTCGGGATAACCTTATTTCAGCACAGAGATACCAAGGCTGCCAGATCACAGAGAGCTTCTTCAGGCAGCGTTTCTCGTTCGGCAACGAGCAAGTTTTCCATGTATTTGGCCACTGCCAAGGAGACTTATGTCTTGAGATGCGGTGTGGTAGGTAAGCTGTTCTGACCAATAACTTTTATAAGACCACTGACTGCAGCATGCATGCATATTGTGCATATAGAATAATAATTAATTCAAGTAACCATGCCTCACAAGAGACCCCGCTTTCCCTTGCGGTACTACCGATGATTCAATTACTCTCAAGTGACCCGGGTGTGTCCTAAAAAAATATTGGCATCTTCCTGCGTATACACAGAGCGTACCCTTTGTCTCAACTAACCCCGCACTGCCCTACAAAATTTATTTGCAAACGAAATAGCGAAAGTAGTTTCGTTCAGCCCAAGATAATAAATTTAAAAGTTTGAACTCCGAAGTACAGTTTTTAAAATGGACGGGGCAAACTCGAGATTTTTGGATTTATGGCTACTTCAGAAATTGAATTTTGATATATCATGATCTTGCGCAGCACTATAGAGTGGGCCCATAAATTATGTGAATATACCGCGGTGTAAAATCAAGATGCAAAAACTTACCTTAGAAGATAAATTTATTACGTGTACTGAGAAAACCATACAGTCACAAATCAAATGTTCGCATGGAACTTTTTAACTTTAAGACTACGTATCATTATTTGTTTGATGAAAGGCGATATGGTTTTGCTGAAAATTTTTATTTGTTTAAGTGTCCTTTCGAATGAACGGGTTTATCTTAAAATAAAATAAAAGAAAAAACAACGGAAAATCAAGTACAATTTTTTTTTAATCGAATAATTTTCGTATGTGATTTTATTCCCATTTTTTTATATTACAATATACCAATTAACAGCTGTGTGGTTACGATGTCGCCTATATTTCTTTTTTTTTGTAAGAGGTCAAAATTAAATGATTATTTTTATAAATTATGGAAAAAAGATACATACTTGTTAATTTTTCATTTCTGTGCCATTATTTCAAAATTTATTGTTTTTTGGAGAATAGAACACGACGTTACAGCGCCATTTCCAGTGCGATTCTTTTGCAGTCTTTTTACAGTTAAAGGCCACAAGCATTTTATATCGTACTGTTTAATAAAAAATTTTGCTAAAAATGTTTTCGGAGAGAAGTAAGCGGATACAATTTTGATCTATTTGACGATCTATTTTGTATTGTAACGAATTTAAACTTTATAAAAAAAATATTTTTAAAAACTTTTTTTTTAAAATAGGTTAAATAAATCAAAAGAAAAAATAAAAAAAGTCAAACTTTAAACAACAGAAACATTATTTGTACACATCACATGTGATGTACCACAGGGATCAATACTCGGATCACCATTTATTTCTATGCACATCAATAGTATTATTTTAGCATTTTGGTTGTGATATCAGGCAAATAATGACTGAATCGTTAAAAAAAAATATAAATGTCGCATCAAAAGACAATTTTAAATTATTGAAATAAAATGTGATTGCGTAAACGTACTTTAATGAATATTTTTTCATCTGATAAAGCAATGATTGTATCGAAACCAATGGTCTAAAATAATTTATTTTATGGTGTCAAATTTTAATAAAAAATTGATGAATTTTGATTGAGTAGCAACAGAGCCAAGTTAAAAATTAGTAAGCAGGTTCTAATTTACGTTTGAGGTGGGTTAATTTTTTTGCTTCTCGATGTCGTCGATTTGAAGACACACACTAAACACTGTT
This sequence comes from Micrasema longulum, assembly GCF_059751315.1. Classification (NCBI taxonomy): domain Eukaryota; kingdom Metazoa; phylum Arthropoda; class Insecta; order Trichoptera; family Brachycentridae; genus Micrasema; species Micrasema longulum. The sequence goes on from NW_028279163.1 coordinate 6,603, forward strand.
GGATCGACGGTTAAGCACTCTGAATCCTCAGGATCTTGGTTGTGACAACACCAGCTGCTTCGCAAGAAATCCAAGAGTTGGTACAGCAGAACACTTATTCCGAGCATGAAAAAAATCTCCATGCTTGGAGGAAAACACTTTGAACGATGTCCAATGTTAAGGACTCCCGGAACACTTCACTGACGGCACTCAAAGTTTAGAAAGAAATATCACAATTTTGTTATTTTCGTTACATTTTTCTAGAAAAAAACAAAAATAAAGCATAATCAGAGGCTTCCTTTCGCGAATGTTGGCATAAGACAAATTTAAGATGAAATATGATTATATTGCAAATATTTATCTAGTAAACGGGGGTTAGTTCTAAATAAGCTCCTGACGTGACTGTGACTAAAGAGATAAATTGCGACGTTAGTTGCAGTTCTTCAGAATCATCATCATTATTCCACTTTCCACACCCAGTGGAGCATAAGACACTGTATTTGAAAACCAGACGCAGCGTATTTTAACCATCTGTTGCACACATGAAGGTTAGGTGTTCCGTCCCACGCTTTAGGAGCCAGTCCGGGAACAATGAAATGATGCAGTTAAAACAACCTGTGAAATCAACATTTCACGTTCACCCTGCCAGGAATCGAGCCCAGGACCACAAGAAGGTAGACGAAGAGTTTACACTACGAGGTGAATTTATCTTCACTCATTTTCATATATTACCATAGTGTAGACATCGAGTCAAAAGCACTCATCCTGGGTTCTGGTTTTATTTAAAACTGAGAATTGCCTTCATTCGCATGGACGCGGATAAATAAATGTTACTCATAAAATTAAGGAAATGATCACAAAATAATTTCCTTCCATAATTATTGTTTTGTCTTGGACGTACGCAGCTGACCGTTCGTCGGCGAATCATGTCAGAAATACGAGACGCGAAAACGGCTCGGTAGGATGGTAAGAAGCTGGCAGCTAACAGAGTACCTGGAGGCTCTTGTGGACACCATATGCTCTGACTATAGAACGGAGATGATGATGATGATGATGTCGATATTAATTTTGAGGTGAAGCAAGAAAGGTTTAGTGTCGTAGATGAACTACCTGACAGACAACATACGCTTAGATCTGCTACATCGACGTCGATAGGAAAATATATTGTACTTGTACGCAACCAGCGCACTTAATAACCGCCGAGTGAAGTGACGGTTCGAAAGAAACATAAAACCCATCTGTTCTCTAAATCAGTTTAATCAATCCATAGCATGTGAAGACAAAATCAATTGGTTCACTAAAATTATAAAATTAAAAAATATTTTGAGTTCGTACAAATGTTTTTTAGACAAAAGACTGGATTTAACTCCCTAGGGAGTCATTAAGATTAACAAATTACAACAGGGTTCGGATAAACAAAATTTCAACAAATGTTCACAATCCCTGATGTAATTTGTTGATTATAAAATTTAAGTTAAAATTAAATTGATTTTTATACAATCACTTTGTAGAGCACCCTGAAGGTATTACATTACGAAAATGACACTACATAAATTAATTATGCATAATAACAGCAGTAATACACAAGACTGTAAAATTTTATTGATATTTATAAAAAAAGTAGTTAAGGAATCAAATTGAATTTGAAAAAAATAATTAGTAACAAAACTAAAAGTAGTAATGTATATTGAAAACAAACATTTTAAATCATCATTTGATCAAAACAAATAGTCGCAAACCTTGCTAGATTTATGCATTTTTTACATTAATTTAAGAATCTAACAAGAGAAAATGTGACCATAAGTAGTACTACAATAGGGTATTTTGATAATACGTCTAGTTTGAGGGATGAGAATGGAAAATGCAAAAGGAAATTTGTGAAATGCCAAGGGTTTAATCATTTGGAAGTTATGTCCAATAGACGGAAAATTTTGCAATTGAAAAAATACCGTGGAAATATTCCATTTTAAGGGTAGGAACTGTACCGTTTTGATGATTGGCCCAAGTGCCAAAGAAATAAAAGTTAAGAAATTACTAAAATAATACATTAAAGTTATTGTCATACTGAAAATTATTATATAATCAAACTTCTTACTAAGCTCTCTATCTTCATTATAAGAACACGTTTTTAATGGGTTTTTTTTTACACGCCCACACACATGCACCCTCAAAAACTCATCTTCGCACGCGCGTACACACATTCACATACACACACACAAATACAAATGTCGCACACACACTCGTACAACTATGTAAACTCTATTACGATTATATGTTTAAGGGTGGATTTTATCAATTGGTTCTAGTATTGTTAATATATTTCTGTACCTGTGAGGATAAAACACGGGAGTCCACTTTTTGTCGTTAACTTAAAAACCCAGAAATTATCACAATAAGCTATTTTATACGTGTATTAAAAACACCTAAGTCCAATTACATCATATACATGTTTTTTAAGTTGAAATAAAAATCTGAAGTCCATTTTCTTTTAATGTAAAAAAAAACATCATTAGTACTAGATAAGCTACAACTACTACTTCCATCACGCCATTTTCCTGTAGGAGTAGGCAGAGAAAATGGAATGCCAAAAACTTCTCCGTTAGCATTCCTAGCGCAAAAAATTGATCCGCGCATCCACGTCCACTAGTAAGGTCTCCTTGCACGCCCCACACTTTACCCTTCGTCACCCTTTTTTCTCTCTCGATTCCAATGTTTCCTTACAGTTTACCGACAGAACTCAGAAGACTGATTGCCCAGTAGTTTCCACATTCCGCACGAGATCCATTTCCCTTGTATGAAGGCATGAAAACTGCCCTTCCTCTAGGCAGAGATTGAAAATTCTGTGCAGCCATATGCCCACGATCTGGCCACCACTCTTCAGATATTCCACAGCGACCTTATCATACCCAACGGACTTACCATTCTTCATACTTTTCAGCGCGCTCTTTATTTCTACCATGTTTATCTCACATGCAGTATCATCACTCGTACATTCATCAATACAACCTAATTGTTGTAACCCGGGGACTCATTCAGTACTTTTGAATACTTCCATAAAGTATTCCATCCACATCTCTTTCAATCTTTCGTCATTCGATATCATTCAGCCATTTTTTAATTTAATCGCTTGTATGCTTCCACTTTCAGCATTCTGTGTAATTTTCACCACTTTCCAAAATAATTTAACATTTTCGCGAAAACGAGTGGACATTTTTATACCTTAGATTAGCCGTTTTTTGCGTTCTTTCACCCCAATCTTAACAAACGTCTTGCATCCTTTGAAACTGTTATTATCAAAATAGTTACTATTTACATTGAAGGTTATTAATAGATTAAAATAAGAATTTTTGGTTAAAAGATTATTATGTTTTAAAAATCGCACAATCATAAATTTTATTTCCAGAACATTTCGGTCAAATGTTACTCCCGTGATTTATTTATGCCTGAATAAGTTAGTTCATAACATCTTAAGAACTAATATAAACTTTTAATAACATTACAATTTTTTTATAAAAATTTCTCAATAACATATTTTTAAAAATTAATTTGAAATATTTCGATCTTTTCAATCTCCTTTATTTCTTCAGGTAACTCATTGTACAGCTTCAATCCCTTGTATAATGAGTTTTGAGATTCTGTTTTTCTCCTTATTGGTAATTTTATCTTTTTTTTATCCCTTGTCTCATATGTATGACATTATTGATTAAATTTTATTATTGTTTTTATTTTCTTCATCCCCTTAATTATTTTATGTGTAAAAATAGCTACATCATATTTAATTTGCTGCTTTACTGTGAGCAAGCGAATTTCTTTGTGCATTCTCTCTACATTAGAATAGATATTTATTTTTAATATAATTCTCATCGCCTTATTTTGAAAATTTATGCTTTAATGAACAGATATGTAATTATTGTTATGTAATAGCTGTATAAATTCCGAATACAACAAAAAAAATATTTTAAGGACGAATTAAGGATGTAAATAAAACAGTTTAAGTAAAAATATTTAGAATGAAAAGCCATATCTAAAATTGATCATTTTGCGATTCATTGCGACTAAAGCCAATAAACATAATATAGCTGATGAAAATACCATTAAGAATCAAATAAATATATTAAATCTAGAGCTTCGCATTCAGCGACGATGCTTTGAAAACCAGAATCTCTCGAAATCGACTGAGGACGTCTTACATCTGTAAAAACATTTTTTCCGTCGGGAACAAAAAACAACTTCGTAGCACCAGGAATTTTAAACAGGTTCATATCGATTTGCAGGGGATGAACACGGGGCTTCATAGCTATATCCGGGATGGGGAGAGAAATGCCAAACTGCCTGACCTTAGTCGGGAATTCCGGGAGGAAATTCGGGATGATAGCGGAACAACCAAATTAGTGTGATTCCGCGAATTGGATAATTATTAATTCAATAGGCGGTCCTCGACTAAGACAATTCAATATTTTGAGTTTGTCAATTTTTTTCTAGACAAAGACTGGATTCAACCCCTTGGGGAATTTTTAATAATATTTTAACAGAGATGGGAAATATCTGAGAGAAGGGAATAAAGAAGTCTAGGGTATACTGACCCCTTAGTGAATTTGCCACATTACACACTGTGTATCATCCACCACTCTGCGTATATTGAAACATCAATATTCCTTCAATTCTTCCAGCTGTTGACTTTTGTGAAGTAAAAGAGCTGAAACCTTTATTGATTCTGGTTGGATTGAAGTACTAAATTATTTTACTTACATACTAAGCATAGCCTGATAATATTTTTATGTTTATACTTCTCCTTGGACCAGTTGGAAACGAAACCAACAAATAGCCCGTTCTCTATAGACAAGGATAAAATGATAAGAAAAAAAATAATCCCGTATAAGCCCTGTGCGTGGGGGGGTTAACTGATTTAATCATCGTGATGGCAATTACAAATTTAAATATCAATGAATATATATTCTTATATTTACACATATATAAAAATGCAGAATTAAAGTAATTTAGTAAGAGAAACGAAAAATGACTTATTTTTCTAGTGATACAGCTGGAGTAACCAAGAACATCTCTTTCCGTGACTAAATTTTTTGCATTTTTGTTTTTTTTTCTGGATATAACAACCTACTCTAATCGGAAATCGTCTCAAAAACATACAACTGAATCTATTTGACAAATGAAAATAAAATTAACCAAAACTTGACACAAATATTTAGATTTTAGAGAAGAGAACATCAGCATTAAATTGATCAATTAAAATATAAACGCCATTAATTTTTTTAGCGTTGTCAAGTACCTACCCGTTCAATCAAAAGCCACTGACCCAATAAACATAATTTTGAGAAATCCCAATTTGAAAGTTTGAAGACAAAGGAAAAATCTGATTTTTGTTTTGTAGTTTTTATGTACTTTTTATTGTCTTTTTAACAAATTTCTTTAGTAACTTTTCCCTTATAATACATAAGAAAATATATGGAAGGTGTTCAATGAGGCAAGGTAGCTTACACTTAAGTTTTGCTTGTTTACAATCTGGACAATGAAAGCTACAAGAGTTTGAAAGGATGGAAATGTTAGAAATAATTATCAAATAAATATTTTTTATTTATGTTTTAATATACGCTTATATAAAATAACACAGTCAAAAACAAATAATTGAGATTTATGTAACTTATTTCTAATTAAGTAACCTTGGTGAAGTTTTCCTCTTAAAGGGAATAATTTTACTTTTCGAATGGCATATTTAACTCAAAACTGTCATTTTTAGGATAAGTGACTTTAGCCTGAAAGGCGACGAAATAATAAATTGGATAAAAAATATTTTATAAACTGGTAAGTATAGAAGCCGAACACGAAAAAAACAAGCATTAATCTTTAGATAATAAAATTGCGATTCCACGAAGTTCAGTAGACTTTAATACAGGAATAATCTTTAATATATTCTTTATAAGCACAATCTGTTAGATATTCCTCTCGAAAAACGTTTGGATTAAGATTAAAATACACAGCAGTTCCCTTATTTGCATCCACCATTGGTAAAAGCTTCGCAATCTATAAGGGCGAATTTTCGTCTACGGATAGGGAGGAATATAATACAAACACCCTTTCAACTTAACGAGAGAGTGCAGAGATATTAGTTCTGTGATTGAAGGTTTCGATCGCTCAAATCAAATTCCCCGGGGCTGCATGAACTGGTAATCTCGATTTCGAAATAAAGCTACAATCTAAAGAAAATTAATCAAAAGACTTAAATGACAATTCGCACTGATCTTCGTTTTAAATAGAAGCAAGATGATTAGTTTTTTCCTTGCTAATTCCTAGGGATTAAAAATTTTTTTTTTTACAAAAAACATGCTAGTCCAGAATGGATAATAAAAAAATGGAATAAATTCTGTTACAATAGGTACAGTATTCCTTTAAAATCATTAAAAAAAAATTCTAGTAAAAGCATTTTAGGAATGAGCATCAAATTACCCCGATAATAAGTTTAAACAAACAAAAACGAGCCATTACGCCGTTTCCCCGTAGAGGTACACAAACAAAAAAGAACGTCACTTTAATCTGTCCATGCATACACACTTCCCTAACTTCACGTTCATACATCTTCTCATGCACGCACACAGATTATTCTGTCCGTTTACACGTCCATCTTGTATTTGGTGAATCAGATCATGCCGTTTCTTTCTCGATCTCCCTTATTTTCTGCATCCATTAACATTCGCATGGTAAATCCCTCAAACCGTTTTTTCACTGTCCATTCATTGAACATATCAAAAAAATAAAGTACTTCATTCCTAAATTTGTCGATAATGATAGTGTCGACCTGGCATAGCGCAGGGATCTTGACATTTTATCGAACAAGCATTGTTTAATCGAAGCAAAAATAAGTACATAATTAATTCATAAATTGGCAAACTCTTGAAAGCACGTGGAATACTCGTCTTTTCTTTACAGAATTTTCAACAATTTTATCAAAACTCCTTATCTTTTAGAGCATATTTCAATAAATTGTACCGTTAAATCAACAGTTTAATTTTTTTATTGCCGAATCCACTGCCTGAAAAAAATGTTTAAAACTCGATTTTTGTCAGTCTCTAAAAAAATATAATAAAATCTATTGCAGCTGCTCCAAATTTAACTTACTGTGTCCCAATGAGGAAGTTCAGTGTCTTTTTTTTAATATATCGTTTTATCAGCGCTATGATTTTTTAAAGTTTTGTATTTCTGAAATAACTCCGCGTGTGACGTCAGAGGTTGTTCTCTGACAGTTCTTCCTATTGGTTCGTTTACGGTGACCAAACCGGATATCCTTCGAAGCTCTTATATCATTGGATGGTTCATATGAACCAGTGACGTTATTCATAGTAGTGCGTTTTTATTAAAATATTTTTCTTATTTTTTTTTGTGCATTTCCAAGAAATTTTGCGGTACAATTTTTTTTTTATTTTTTTATTTTTTTTATATTTATTTTATTTATTCACACTCTTTATCAAAATACAATTCCATATTCACTTTGCCCAGCTAACAAGGGTACATACCCCGTTCCAAGCTAGGCAATTACATTTTAATATATTATAATACTTAACAAATTAATATAGAACACAGACAAACAAAATTAAACTTATTCGGATACATATTTTGATTCATATACATACAGACATACACATATATACACACATGTATATGTAAATATACACATATATACACATGTACATACACACACACGTACATACGCCCATGCGCATACACGTACATACATTTATAAAAACATAGACAATTTATGTATGTATAAATATATATTTTTTAAATTATTCCTTATTTTTTTATATTTTATTTTTGACATCCAGTAAGGTTCTCCAATCCGTGGCATGCATCAACTTTTCTGACTCCCTACGACCAATGTCATGAAAGAGCGAGGTCAACACCTTCCGTAACTTGACAACACTCCCGTCTTTCCACGATTGTGGCAAAAGGTTATGGACCTTTTTGCCTACGTTATAGTGTTGTCTCGATGCCAGAACAGTGTTGACCCCTTCACTTAGTATCAGATCCCTATTAGAGTATCTTGTATTATGGTTGTGGTTGACGCTTGGGTAAATGTCTCTCTTTATGTGTGTAACCACTACCGTTCTCAATATATACTGTTGAATAATATTCAGTACTCTGAATTCTTTGAAGAGCAAGTCACTTGGATAGCGAAATGTTTTTTTTAAGATGACTCGGATCAAAGATTTCTGTGCAATTGCTACAGGTTCAATTTAATGCTCTTATTTTTGTCGCGCGCAAGAAAACGTTTTTTGAAAATCGCTCTCCTCGGCTCCTCAACTTTATTCCTCATCCCCAACTTTCTTACTGTTCATATTTAAAAAAAAAAAAATATTACATATTTTATTTTTGTTTTGTAACATGTTCTATCAGCATATTTGTGAAAAACCTTAACTGTATGTATCAGCAGAGGTGCGAGGCTGTGAAAGTGAAGTGATGTTTCGGAAAAAACTTAAAACCCACTTGTTCTCTAAATCATTTGAATAAATCCGTAGCACGTGACCACAAAATAAATTATTTTAATTAAATTACAAATTTAAAAGCTTCAATTAAATTAACTTAATAATAGAATCACCATGTAAAGCGCCCTTGAGGTATTTTATTACGAAAATGGCGCTATATAAGTTATCCATAATTAATTAATTAATTAATACATTTTTTATATTTTATCATTTGTATAACATCTATTGTTTTTGCAAACAAAAATAAACATTTAAAAATAAATACATACTATGGTGGAATTGTGATAGCAAACAAACTTTCGAAAGATAGAAAGTTGTCTTATAAAACTGGAAAAACAAAAAATAATAATTGTTTTCATTTGTTTGATCATTTTAATTGAAATTTTTCACATTTTCAATATCTGCATTTTAACTAATTTCATTACCTTGCTAAATTAAAACAACGTTCATGTTAACATGAACAGTGTATAAACCATTAATGGCGTACAAAATCGATAAATTATTGATCAATAAAAACATTATAAAAGATATTTCATTTAATAAAGGTTCCAGAACGAATTAATTCATCATTAAAAAAAACCGCTGGTGATAGGAAAAGTTTCTTACAAATGGACGAGAAATAATTTTTCTCTATATTTTACCAAAAGAAACCAAACAAAAAAGATATATACCTTTATACGACTTTTTCCACATATTCGTTTTGAAACAGATTTTGTAAAGAATAAAATACTAAGAGATGCGTATTGTATTCGGCAAAAAATATGCGGTGCGTATGAAATGGTTCCGAGGCTTTGTTACGGGCCTCCATCGATAAAGAATCTCGTCATATTTGACATATGAAAAAATGTTCAATGAATACAAAAAAACGTACTGCAAAGAAAGAACCATTAATCGAATTAAAAATAATTTATAAAATGTCACGAGATTCTCAAAAAAAATTTTTTTTTCAGATATTTATTTATTTATTTATATACGGCATTTCTGCCATTTACATATATGTGGTATAAAGAGTGCTTAGAAATAAAAATATTAAAAAAAAAATCGAGTATGAAATATTAATATACTCGTACTGTACACATTATTAATTACTTGAAATACATACATATATTAAAGAAATTATACAATAACAAAATACATTAATCAATCAAATTATAACTATTCCAACCCAATCTTCTGAAGATGATTTGCTCTTTTTGATAAAAATATGTTGGTCACTTTATTTTTTAAGTTAGGCAGAGATAAACTAAATATATCAAAATGTGATGCATATTCATTCCCGGTATTCTGTAATCTAACAATAGGTGAGTTATATCGTACAGCTGAGCAACTTATACAAAAAATGATTTTTTGCGCGCGGTAAAAATTAGAGCATTGAATTGTAACGCAAAATTTCTTAAAAATGTACGAAAAAAATTATAAAAAATATTTTAATAAAAGCGCACTACTTTGAACGACGTCACTGATTCATATGCACAAAACCAATCGGAAGAACTGACAGAGAAGAACCTCTGACGTCATACGCGGAGTTATTTCAGAAATGAAAAACTTTAAAAATCATACCGCTGATAATACGATATATAATTATAAAATTGTTGCCTTAGTTAAATGGTCTATTATCAAACGTTTTTTTTTTTTAAAAACACTGAACTTCCTTATTGTGTATTTTTAATTATTTTTTAGACCGGTTCGGTTTGGTGCCGTTGTTTTTAAAAACAAAAAAACAACTTTGTTTTTAACCAAATATTTTTTTATTTTATTTTACCGACCGGTTTAAAAACTACACAAGCTTCTTTACCAAGGTACACTTAACTAGTACATTCCATACTATTTTATTTTTTACAGTATATTCTAAATGAATTGTTAATTAATTTTACATTACTCAAAATATACTCGCATTACAAAAATGCTCTAAATATTAAGTAACATTTTATTTTAATGTATTTTACGCACTAGAGAGTAATTTTTGAACGTTTTAGTACAAGAAATGTTTTTAAAAAATTAAAAGAATGAATAATGTGCCTCGTTATTCAAATTCATTGACTAACAAAACATTTTCTTATTTTTTAGAAGAAAAGCGGTGTCCTTTTAAAAGAACAACCCCCTTTTGTAATAAATTTAATAAGCATGAAAAATCCCTATTCATAAGAATGAATAAAGGGAAGAAAGGGGAACGAAGGACATCACGGAAGGGAAACAGGATCTAAATGAAGGAACCGAGTTCTAGAGGTGATATATACATGTAGTACTAGAGGTGGTAAATACATGAAGTATTTTTTTTTTGAATAGCTTAGAACGGGGTAAATAACCCTAGTAAGATAATCAAATCAAAGTATTATAAATGTATAATTTTATGTTTATAATATGATAATAAATAAATTAATCAAATAAAAGTATACGTGTAAAGACTGTACAAAAATAAAATATGATAAAGAATTACAAAATGACTCTGATATAAGTCGATTATAAAAAGTTATTTTTAACAAATCGTCAAATAACTGTACTTAATAAACAGTTAATGATTTTTTAATGTTTATTAATATTTGATAATTTTATAATTCATAGAACTTTCTGTGGTCAGGCGTATGAAAAATACAGTTCTGTGTGGGAAATAGAATCAGAAAACTGGAGATTGATTTCGACTCGATGACTGCACTCAGGACTAAATCCTGAGTAAGAAAATCGAGTGGAAATAAGTCAGCTTCGTGTGTTCTTGAGGTAAAATGGTGGATTCTGCAATGCTGTCCGAAACGTCGGCAAAAACACACGAAATTTAAGAATATAAGAACAGGACGTTCGAATTAAAAATATTAACTAGTGATCACTTTGAATAAACTAGATTGCTTTAGTTGATCCAGGGAACGTTTATTATACAATGTATTTATTTTAGATAGTTGTTCAAAAAAAATATAAATTTAAACAACTAGTTGAACCCTTGCTTATAAACAGTTTAATATGTATAAATAATTTTAAAAACAAAGCGTGCTTATTAAATCCAGTTAACGCTTTTTTTATTTTTTTTTACTTTGTAAAAAAAAGTGCATAGTTGTTTTATCGATTAAGTTCTTATTTTATAATATACTGGTATCATAACTTTTATTCTCCTTTTGTACATAATCTTGAAAAGCTCTAAAAATGAATATTATTAATAAGCTGGTCCCTAAATGAGTTTTCACGAAAATTCTTGGGAATATTACATAATTTTTAGTTTGTTTTCTAAATAAATATATAATATCTCAGAAAAACATCATCGGAGTTTTAAAGGCCGTAAAAATAACGCTAGTAAATAGACTGTTTTGTTAAAATCAAAAGTATTATATTGCCGTTGTCGTTAGGTTAAAAATAAAAAAAATATATGTCTCAATAAATGCAGAGTTATAAATTAATAAAGGACATAAGAGGTGTGTTCAGAAAATAACAAGATTTTTTTTAATTTCTCGGGTTTGGAGAGTCCAATTGTCAACTTTTTGTTTTATTATGTTGGTATACATGCCCCTGAAATATCATTAAATTTTCAGCTGTATTTGTTGTTTACTTTGTCTGTGGCAGTCGTTAAGGTAAGATGTGATTAAAAAATTGTATGAAAATATGGGTAAAAATTAAATAAAGTATAACAAAGTACATGAAATATTAAGAAAGGCCTATGGTGAGTCTGCTATGAGTAAAACAAGAGTTTACGAGTAGTATTAGTGTTTCCAAGATGGCCGTGAAGACGTTGGAGATGACGAACGGCCCGGACGCCCCAGCACATCAACAACCGGTGAAAACGTGGAAAATTTAATGAAATGGTTATGAATGATCACCGAATCACAATCACAGAAGTCGTTGATGATGTTGGTGTATCGATTGGCTCATGCCGTGAAATTTTTCGAATGTTTTAGGTATGAATCGCGTGGCAGCAAAATTTGTTCCAAAGTGTTTGAATTTCGAACAAAAAGCGCGGCGAATGGAAGTTGCTCACGTGTCACTAAATAAAGACAACGACGATGCAGAATTACTGAAACGTGTTATAACAGGTGACGAAACATGGGTTTCGGATATGATGTCGAAACTAAGGCTAAATCGTCCCAGTGCAGGCATTTTGGATCGCCAAGACGAAAACCGCCGAGCACGCCGAAGACGTCTAACCTTAGCGGCTGCCACAGACAAAGTGAACAATGAATACAGTTGAAAATTGTAGCATTCTTCAGGGGCATGTATACCAACATGTTCTTTTTTCAATTGACGATCGAACTCTCCGAACCCGTGAAATTTAAAAGTTACCGTTATTTTCTGAACACTCCTCGTATATGTACCATAAAAATATACATGAAAACTTATAGAGCTAAGTATACTACGGCGGTGGGTTATATTATATAAAATGTTTTTCGTATCCGTGCGGCCATTACGAGAATTGGCAGACGGAATGAGATATCTTGGACATTTAGTTCCATAGAAAGCCATTAGCCAACCCGTGAGTCATGTACTGGAGATAAATTTTAAAGATTTTGTCGTAGAAATAACCGTTACGCATGCGAGATATGTGAAGCGATAGCCTAATAGGGTACTACAAATTGTTTATTGTGTAATGAATCGGATATACGAAGAATTTGACGACATCATTTCTAGGAAAACGAATGTAAGAATTTTTAGCATCTCTTCGGTTTTATAAACTCCTGGTAGAACGATTCGAATTTCGGGAGAGTAAAAATCAATATTTAGCACGTGCACAATGGAGACACTAGATATAATGGTCATCTTTATGGACAGGTGTTTGGAGTTTGACGTATTTTTCTTGATTTTTTTATTTTTCAAAAATATTTACACGAGTCTTATAATTTAAGTCCTGCTGATTTGTAAGCATACAAGTCGTCAGCAGGTTATTATACGTTGGTTCGATTGTTTCATACTAAACCAACATTAATAATAATTGAATTTGAAAAACATTGCATACTATACCATATTTCATATTTAATCATTGAATGATTACAAATTAAAACTAATAAATAATTTGAGCGTACGGCTCACTCATTCACTAGTCTCAATATTGTTTGGTTGCTAGACATGGTGCATAGGCAAAAGAGAAGATAAGTTTGAAGTCCTCGAGATATGGACCTATAATGCTGTGCTCTCACATTTTGTCGTTTTTCAGTTATTTATTGATTCGTTATCAGCATTTAATAAGCATCAGAAGCCCCATAGAGTAAGGGATAGTTTTTTAATTTATTTTCAATATATGTATATGAATTTGTATGTATAAATAAAAAATAAGCTAATAAGTGTATCAAACTGTTTTTCCGCTACGACAACTGGAAGGTTGTTCACTTTTTATCTACCCATGCTGCAACATCAAGGGACTTAAGAACCTGGTATAAAGTTACGCTTAGGCATAGTGGTAAAATAGGGATGGTAATACCATCGCAACTTATATGACGCTTTTTCCTCATAATGAATCTGCATCATCAATGATTTTTTTTTTAAATGCAAGTTTTTATTAATCATAATCATCAGTAGCGCTACAGCCCGTCGTTGGCCCTGGTCTCCTCCAGAATCTGTCTCCATTCCTCCCTGCACCCTGCTGCTCTTCTCCAGTTCGTCAGGTCTATTGCTCTTATATCACTTTCCACATTATCCAGCCATCATAATTTTGGTCTGGCTCTGCTTCGTCTGCCTTCCGGAGTGGTATAAGGAATCTTTTTTGGGTACGGTTATCATTCATTCTGTGCACATGGCGCAACCATTATAATCTTCTTATTTTTATGAATTGTGCAATGTTGGGTTTGCCATACAGTGCCTCTAATTCATGATTAAACCGTCTCCTTTACACTCCGTTTTGGTTGACGGCACCAAATATCTTCCTTAATATTTTACTTTCAAATGCTGATACCATGTTTTCATCTCTTTTTGTCATAACCCAGCATTCGGCACCATTTGCAATGACCGGTCTGAGGATATTTTTGTAAATAATGGTCTTAGTTTTTCTCAATAGCATTGCGATTTACATGTTTGAAAAGTTTTTTGCGTTTTTCTCCAAAGCGGGTTCAGTATAGTCGAATCCCAAGAGTCATAATTTCAAATGACGAGGTTCTCAGGAGGACGACGAAACGACGAAATCAAGCACGTGTCTAAAGTGTCGAACGCCGCGAAAAGGCGTGTAGAAAGGGTAGGTCATATGTTGCAACATGAATATCACCTACAAAATATACTGGGGGGATTAGTTGAAAGATCGGTTGGCAGAGGGCGTTCCCGCCAGGAGTATCTGAAGCAAATATGCTACGATATGCTACGATATGGACTGTAAACTTATATCCAGAACAGAAGAGGATTGCTTAAGACCAAACGTGGGGAGGAAGAGATGCAGGACTTTGCTGCCAACCGATCCCCAGAATAGAAACTAAGGAAGAAGAAGACATGAGACGAAGTGTTTTATTCAAATTTGAATTATGTAGTATATAATGAATACCTACAAATTTAGTGCTTCCAATATTTAAAGTGTATTTTTTTTTAAATTATGTAATCATATTGTGCATTTATATTTACGGTTTATATTATCAACAATAATTTAAGTATGTCAAAATGTTTGTAGCCAGGCAGGTTTTTCCCTGCCATTTTTTTTTTCATTTCTCTTTTTATTATATGATCATGTTATGAATTTTAATAATTGAGTGGAATTTCAGAAATATTAAAATAAAACAAAAGGGCATATTTCCGGGAAAAATAAGCGACGTGAATGTAAATAGGAAATGTATTTATTGGCGTCCGAAACACTTTGCCAGTAAAGGATTGAAGAGAAATCGTCAATATAAAATAATCCCTTCAATGATCAAACATTTGTTGAATGAAATGTTCAATAAGACGCACAAAATAGGAAAATTGACGAGAAAATGTTGAAAACAATTGCGATCAAAGGGTTTATCGTTTAAGAATGTTCGGAACATATTTCAGAAATATAGAAAATTTAAATCTAGCATCAAATAATATTTGCTTAGCTACTACATAGTATCGTGCGTTTTTACTATCATTTTTTTTTATATATATATTTGGACCCCTGTATTTAGTAGCCTCACGTGTCATGTACAAGGCTAAGGTACTCGGAAAAAATCGTTTTTGTTTGTCTTGGAAATGGGATGTTCGATCACTGATTTTGGTTTATTACCTTTATGAGTCCAATCACCATTGTTGCAAAGTTCAAGAACAATGGCGCGTGATAACTACTTTTAACTACAGTGTGGATATCTGTTAAGGATATTCCATCTTTCCTGCATTCTGCTTCAAGATTATGGCGTTGCAAACTGAAAAATGGGCACTGAAATAACAGATGTTCGATACTCTGTGTAGAAATATCATCGCATGGACAATAGTCATCATTCCTTAATTTAAACCTATATGGATAACTTCTCATAGCTCCGTGTCCGGTAATTATTATTTATCCGGTATTTTCATTATTTATCTGCATCAAATGAAACCAAAATACAGATTTATTTTATTTATCCCTTTGAAAAACCCGTTATGTCATGTTGTCTCGTGTGGTTAGTGAAGTTATCATGTGCTATTTAAGATTGATTTCAAATTTGTCTCTTGGAGTCATCGTCGAGTCTAATTTCATTGTCTATAGTATAAATGCTGCATTTGTCTTTGCCTTTTTAATGTGATATTATTGTAGTTGTCTATAAATATAAATAAATATTACATTTATTTAAGTCAACCTCAAGTTATGTCATCGTCTTGTATATTTCAAAATTCAAGTTCGTCCCCGATTCTTAATGTTTGACAAATATTTTATATCAAACGGGTGTGTTTTTTTGTACAGTTCAGTCGTAGGGATCGGTTAAGCTAATTGTGTATAAGATTAATTATTTTATTTTGTTGTCTTCGTATCCTTGTTATGTCTGTCTCGTAATCTATTCCCCAGAAGGAGATCATGAAGCTTAATTTTTACACATATGTAAATTTAAAGTCAACATCGATTTCACAAATAATACGTTTACAAGAGTTTTCATTTTTATTTTTATAAGGCGTACAAGGCGTACAAATGAACATTATAAATAAGTTGGAGGCTTTTGAGATGTGATTGCATCGCAGAATGCATAAGATATCTTGGACAGACCTGATAACGAACTCAGAAGTCTTAAGTCGAGCCAGAACAAACATAGAACTCTTTACCACCATAAAATTTTGTAAAATTTCATATCTGAGGCATATAATGCGTGGAGAAAAGTACCACTTGCTTCATTTAATTTTGAAAGGCAAGATTGAGGGTCACAGAGGGGCTGGAAGAAGACAGATGTCCTGGCTGCAAAATATACGAGACTGGACTGCCTTCAGGACTGTGGAGCAGATTTTCCGGGCAGCACAGGACAGGGAGACTTTTGCCAGATTGCCAAAGTTGGGGATACCTGACAGGACACTATAAGAAGAAAAGGGCGTACATAGCAAATGACGCATTTATTCATTGTGATTGAGGTAAAAACAAACATATTTTGTGCCTATTGATTTCAAAAGCAGAAAACTGCATTTGAGAAAAAACATAAACAATACATCATTTATTTAAGGCTGGCTTAGTTTCATAATACGTTTTGCACAAATTTATCTTTCTTGTATCCTCAATTTTGGATAGTGGTATTATTAACCAACTCTGAGACCAATTACGAATCTTGTGTGGCTATGATGTCATATAAGTCTACATATAATACAAGACTTGATATATCTTTCTTTTTTTTTTTTCAATAAAGTTGATTTTGGCCTTTACATATATTTTTTAAATATCTTCTATTTTTTTAATGTAACTTGAAGTTAGAGTCCTACCGGGATTTTACAGCACAGTGTTCTTAGAGTTAAATAAGTAAATTGAAAAATTGATAGACACAAACGCAAATTTGAACAAAACTTCAAGATTGCGGAATATAGAGTTATTTAGACTTATCCGTTCATATATTTAAACTAAAACAAACTTTAAAGCATAAAGGGAAATTTGGAAATTTTGTTATTGTTTTTAAAATAGTATTGTTTTATACGAGATTTCCAAAATTATAATTATATACATTTATTTTTATTTTATATGTATTAGAATATTTCGAAAACGTCTCCCTTAAGATTCGTTGCTAAGCAAATTTGTGAATGTTTGATAGAAAAGCCTCTTATCATTGACGAAGTAGACAATAACCTTTTGAATATAATAGCATTAAAACAGAAATAGAATCCTTTTGATAGGGGTAAAATGTCAAAAAATTTAACCGCAGAAAACATTTAAAAATATTAATAGCCAAAAAGTAAATAGTAGTTGATTATTTGAATTAACGACCCTTTAAGTTTACAAAGCATATATTTTAATGATTTTTTCGAAATAAGTAAAACTTTAATCAACTTAAAAATGTAAGGTGATTTTATAACGTATTCTTTGAAGAACAGCGTTAGAAGAAAATAATTAAACGATTTTCGGTATAAACTATGTGAAAGGTTTCGCGAAAGGTTACACCAGCCAAAGAATATAAATAAATAAACAGTAAATGGATAATTTAAGAGGTTAGAATAGAAAAAGGTTTATGGGGTTTGCGTGTACAAAAACCCATAAAAATAAATATTTTTGGGAAGAATTAGGATACCATAAAATAGAAGTCAACATGAATAATATATTATCACGTATTAACTATGAACGTAACATACTTAAGAAATAAGAACTGTAGTGAAATTAAATAAGTTATGGTTATATTTTAAATGCCTGTAACCAAGGTTAGTAACATATCAGGATAACATAGTCACATGTTAAAGGTTTTTTTTAATTAGTAATTATTTCTAAAATTCAACGTAAAAAAGAAGCCTCTGATTAAAGTATTTTTAAAAATATTTTAAATATCCTTTTCGTTTTCTGCGAACCTAATAATCCGTTTGCTGTGGAGTGGAAAGCACCAGGAGCTCACGCGCGACGAGAGGGTTTGCGCGACGATTCCAGCACCGGTCCACCGACGGTGTAGATGTAGGCGGATCCGTACTGACACAGGCGGGCGGGAAACGTTCGCTGCGGGCGGCAGACACCGGCGTACTGACGTATAGGAACACAGCCTCCCCTCAGCGCGTCGAGATAATCCCTCTATCTCGATTTTCCACCGACACGTTTTTCAACCGAAAACCCGCATTACAAAAATATAATCACAAAGGAAATTCATTTCAGTCGGAGCCTTTCAGATTTCAGATATTTTTGTAAATAAAGAATTTCGATTCATCATTTTTGTGAAATGTGCACACGCGTTCTTAAACAAATTTTAATTTAATTATATAAATATAAAACAACTACGTTTTTTACCACTTTTTTACTAAAGCTTCACAAGCTTCTTTATTATTTTAGTCAATTGTACCTTGATAAAAAAGCTTGTGTAGCTTTTAAACCGGTCGGTAGAAAAAATAAAAACTAACTAACTAACTAACTAACTAACCATCACGCCATTTCCCCGGAGGGGTAGGCAGAGAGGATAGAACGCCACACCACTCTGTCCTGGCACACTTCCTTTGCTTCCTTCACAGTCATACATCTTCTCATGCACGCACGTCGATTATTCCGACTTTTCACATGACCACTTTCAAGAATTTGTTGTACTTGATCATGCCATGTCTTTCTCGGCCTTCCTCGACTTCTACAACCAGACACATTCGCATCATAAATCTTTTTAGCCGTTCTTTCATCATTCGTTCGCTCCACATGACCGAACCATCGCAAAAAACCTTTCTTAATTTTGTCGATAATGCTTAACTCAGCCTTGCATTCTGCTCTAATTTCGACATAAAAACTTAGTGGCTAAAAACAAAGTCGTTTTGTAATAATTATATTATAATGAATAAACACAAAGTGCTTCAAATATAAATTTCAAATTAACATTTCTTTAAATTTTCTATTATATGTAATCTAAGCGATAGCAATAATTCATACGTACAAAAAAAAAATCACTTGTGTCACTAAACCTCAATTTTTAGCATAACATAATTTTTATTTTTAAATAATTGGAAACAAAACCATAAATCTTATGCTTATTAAACGTGCTTATCTTTCACATATATTATTTTATAATACTAAAAATACGTATCTAGTTATATTCCACTTTGATTTATAATTTTTACTAGTGACCGGGTTTCGTCATCACCGACATAATCAGACTGGTATATTGAATAAAATAAACAAACAAACCATCACGCCGTTTGGCGTTATGTCAAAGAGAGGATAGAACGCCACTTCACTGTCTTTGAATGCAGACCTCGCTTTCTCTACAAGCGTAAACCTTATCATGCACGACCGACGATTACTCCGCGATTTGAACATGTCCCTCTTCAAGTATTTGTTGAATTTGGTCATGCCATGTTTTTCTCGATCTTCCTCGTTTTCTGCATCCATCAACATTCGTATATTAAATTTTTTAAGCCGTTCCATTCAGGGTCCATTCGTTGAATATGTCAAAACCAACGCAGTACTCCTTTCTTGAATTTGACGATAATGCTTGTATCTTTACAACTTTAACATGTATACACCACACATATCGTACATGCATTGTTTAATCAAAGCAAACTAAGGTTCATAATTAATTCATTATTTTTAAGCTGTGATTTTTCGACTGCATAGTTTAAACTGATTTAAACCTTTTAAGCAGTAAAACGTTAAAAATAACAAATTAAACAAAAAGGGTGCGGCTATTTTAACGGACAATAGCGCCTAGCAGCATCCAACCTAGAGCCGCGCGCATTTCACCCGCCTTCCAGTGTAACCTAACGCAGAGAAAATTACCTCTTCGCTACTTCTGCTGTCCTGTTCGCTTTTCATTTCTATTCTAGGCCGAGAGAAGAGACGGAAAAAGGTTTTCGTGACTCCTGAAAAGGTATTTGGCCCTCGGTTAGTTGCGAGGATCGCTACACTGAACAAAACGTCCCACTAGCCTAGTCTACACCCCTATACTGGCATGCACGATGTACGTGTGTATAGGTTGCGCGTACAAGTATGTACGGTTCGGGAAATAGCTGGGGAAACGAGTATAGATGGGATATTTGAGAATTGAATTCGCTTCGTTATTTTTGAATTTACCTTTCTAGAAATGGCTTTTTTTACTTATAAAGGGTGAAAGCCTGATCACATTGTTTTAGTACAGCCCATTCAAATCTTTGATAACTTCAGATTACTTGTTCTTCTTCAGCCTTGTTCTCTCCGAGCTGGATAAAGGCTTCTTTCAAACGTCTCCACTCCATCCTTTTATCCGCTTTTATCATACATATTTTACTGGCTAACAAGGCAATGTCATCGACCCTGAGGATTTCCAACAATTCTTTCGTTTGCCCACGGTCTCCATAGTATTATTCTGGGTGTCCACATGCCATCATTTTGCCTCGCCAAGTGCACTGCCCCAGCCGTTTTAATTTTGCTGCACGATTCATGATATCTACGATTTCGATTCGGCCCATTGTTTCTTTATTTCCTAATCTATTTCTTAGACATACACCGAGCATCTGTCTTTCTATGGATCGTTGTGTGCATTTTAGTTTCTCGCTACTTTTCTGTGTCACATACTTGGTTTTTAGTTAGTATATCGTCACCGACAATATACTCGATTTATAGATTAGTCTTTTTTAAGCATACCAAAACTTATCAACAATGATTTGAGTTTGTCCAAATTTTTGTAGACAAGAACTGGATTCAACCTTTTAGGGAGCTGTTAATATTAACATATTACAGCAGATATGAAGGAACATTTTAGAGAAGGGAATGCAGAATTCCAGGCGTCCACAAGGCTTATGACCTGTCATTGGCTGGTTTAAGTGACCACTTTACACAATGTGTAAAATTCACCACTCTGCCTATATTCGAACATCGGTATTCCTTCGATTCTTCAATCTGTTGAAATTTGTGAAGTTAAAGAGCTGAAACCTTTATTGCTTTCAGACTTTCTATGCAATGGAGCTGAGTTTAATATTGTCAGCACCAGTGGCTCGATCACAAATAACTACCGACGTGCTAATAAGCGACGTGATAAAAATTTCTCACCGTGGTTGTTTATCGTATTCGCGATCACAATAGAACATCCGTGAACACCTAATATTAAATGTTAAAATATTTACGTTTCGCGACGTATAATCCTGCTGCGCAATCACATTTTTAAATTTCACCGGTGTAACCATGGAAAATATTTGAAAACAGCTATTTTTATTAATGTATTTATACTTTTTCATGCAATTTATTGCATCAAGCCGGCGGTTGGCAAGCTAAGTGTCAAGATAAGCAGTCGCCATAGTATTTTTTGTGTTAGATACTCTTTACTATTTTGCAAATGCAACATATTGTATTATTTTTTTTAGTAAACGTTGATTTTTCGCCAGTATTTATTTACGAGGAAAACAAAAAAAAACCGACACGATCGTCGATTACACACGCGTTGACTTATGACTGCGATAACTTAAGCATGTTCATTATTCAACAATGTTTGATTATGTCCAAATGCTTGCAGACAGGCTGGATTTCCTCCCTAGGGAGTTGTTCGTATTTAAATTTATTTCAACAGAGAGGGAAAAAGTTTTTGAGATGGAAATATGGAAGTCTAGGCATTTACAGGGCTTATGACCTGTCATCGGCTGGTTTAAGTGGCCACTTTACACATGTTTTTAAGCAGGTCGATAGTAATTTGTGATTGAGCTACAGTTTGTTAATAAAACTGCTCAGTTTTTGGTACAGAAAAAGAGTCAATATTCTCAAGTTGACAATAAAAATGTTTTACAATCCTCTAGCCTTTTCTAATATAGAATTAATAAACCATATTTTATGTATATCTGTAAAATTTAAAACGGTTTCTGTGATGTTTTTGCAATTCTTCAATAAATAAATAATTTTCTACATCTCTTTTTGAAGGACCAGAAATTCATTATTCATCGGAAAGCTTATTGACTTCAAAAACTTTTACTCAGAAATGTAACACAGGTAATTTATTATAAACAAATTTTTAATTATTTTGACAGTTATGTTGCAACGGTGTTTTATTTATTAAGTTTTTTTTTGTTGTTTTTAGCATGAATATTTGTCAACTTATTTACAATGCTCAATGCTATTTCGAAAAAAATTATTGATTTAATTTAAAGTTGCTTGAATTCCACTCGTTCATGCGCTTTGTAGCCGCAAGACGACTTTTGATCTAGCTTCAATATGTAATTGTTATCAACTACCAAATGTCTAAATTTTGTAAATGGGGTCTAGAATTTCAACCGCCCATCCGCTCAGTAGCTGCAAGACCTGTTCTAATCTAACTCCTATTTTTTAAAATGAGTTTTTTTTATTTTTTATTTTAATGTCATTCCAATACTCAACTTCATTGTCCTATTAACACATAATGTTAATGGGGGCTAGATTTCTTACCGTCTATGCGCTATGTAGCCGCAAGACGTGCTGGGATAATTATTTATTGTGTAGCGCCCTTAAGTTTAGCGCTATATAAATTATCCAAATGTAATCAACTCAATTTTTTTCTAATTAATTGTACCATGTACAAATTCATAAACATTTCTCGTATACCCACGAACAGGTAATGCCTTTGTGGAATTTTTTAAATTACTATTCTTACTGATAATATGTATTTCTTTGCTATGTAATTATTCTTATTTTTTTAAATACTCTGTTGTACCTCTTATGCATATTGTAAAAATAAACTAAAAAATATAATAATAAATAAACATAAGTATTTTTTATTGTTAATTATTGTGTTTTGACACAGGCACAGCCTATAAGCCTTTATAAGTTCATTTATATTTAAAAGATTGTAAATTTGAATGAATAAATAAATCAATAATTATAACTATAAATAAAATAATATTTTCAAGCAATATTGGTTCAAGTTCTTTCCACTTTTATACTAATATGTAAAGATGATATTTTTGATATTTTTCTTTTACTTCTATAAATCATTTGTAAATTTTTTGCTTCTTCTTTGTAAAATACATGTCTGTCTTTATTTGTATATATGTATGTAAAACATGTAAAAGCCGAAAAGGCGTTTAAATAAATACATAAATAAATAAATAAAGTCCGAAATTCGATATTGTATACTTTTAACACATTTTTGCCGAGCTACGTTTTGTCTTTTTGTATCAGGAAAGTAGAACACTATTGAAGGCTTTCTATACAATTTGAAAATCGACCTTAAAAGCGCACATGCTCTCGAATATAGCAGTTCGGAAAAATGGTCCATTCGCTCATACAAAAGGTCGTACGAAAAACGAAAAAGACCTTCATGTGTGTATTGTAGAAAATAATAGAGAGAAAAAGAGATCAAAAAAGCGTGTGTGTAACATGGGTGTATTATAAAACGATAGTTTACATTTGTTCAATAGTTTTTTTTAAATAAAATGATTCAACAAATTACTTTATTTTGATGTTTTATTTTGACTTGTCGCAGATAAATGTGATAGAGATAAAAAATCACTGTATAATAGTGTGGGAAAAGAACTGATTGAGCCGATAATTTTTTCCATGTATTTTAGCCAGAATAATCATATGAAAGTAGATACTGGCTAATTTTGGTTTCGTGAGGTTACTACGCCCGGCGGGACATTTGGCTATACTATTTGGCCCGCGCTCTCCCCTTCGCTTTTTTGACGAGATATGTCAGCATGCATTTCGAATTGTTGAAAAGTATTTTCGCTATTCGACGTTTACGTTATAAAATCGCATAAACTCGCACAACGCCGCAAAAATTTATCATCAATCCGACGCCTCCAGACGAAATATTGTGTGCCTGCAGTGTTCCAGGATCACAAATTTCCCTGATAGCGTGAGCTGATCGCCGACAAGGAAGAAGACTCAACACCAGGTTGGTAAGAGTTATTACATAATGATTTGCTCTGGTTCGAGTACATTTTAATTGATTGTTGGCTGCATAATCCGCTAACTCACATTGTCAGATTTGGAGAAAATAATTTTAGTGTCCGCTATCACAAATTTATTAAAATCGCAAAAGGTGAATTCTATTCACCAGGAACATTAAACCTATAATCCGTTGAAAGCCCAAACACGGGTCTACAATATTTATAAATATCATCAAATTTGCAATGGCTCAAGTTTTAAAAACTGGTTCGATCCGATTACCTAGTTCGTTTCATTTAACAGGGAACTATGCAGGTATGAGAATTACCATATTTTATAGGGGTAAATTATCGTACTCAAACATAGAGCACGATTCTTCATCGCCTCACCTAATCAATCTGTGGCGCTTTTGATCAATCAGTGTTAGCAGAACTAGGAGAACAGCACTGTGTAGGAAAGCCTTTGAAAATCAGTTGTTAAGAGCTTTGATTATGACGTGTATGTCTTATAGTACATAGATTTACATTTTTTTATGCCATATACTTATACTACCTACACATCAAAAATAACATTATCGTTAGGAATTTATTTCAGACTAGAGGTATTTTAATTTTTTAGGGATAATTTTATTCGTTTAGAAGGATGAAATTTTGCAAAAATTGAATTGAATTGAATTTTTAAATTACGATTTTTTATTAAAAACATTAAATTGGCTTAAACTTAACGATAGAAGAAAAATTATAGACCTGTTAAATTTGTATAAAATTGTGCATTCTATATGGGATTGCCCAGAACTTTTGTCACTCGTCAACTTCAGGGTGCCTGGAAGGATAACTAGGCGGGTGCCACCGTTTTGCAGTAGTAACTCACGCACAGTGTATGATTGTAATGCCGTATTGAGCCGACTTTATGAACTCGGCAATAGTTGTTCCCACATATCAGATATATTTAATGTGGGGTATTGTTCTTATAGAACAAACCTTATAAACTTTTTCAAAGATGAGCAGTAATCATATTTAATGTAGTTACTTCATATATGATTTTCTGTTTTTTTTTTTTATATATATTTTTATTATAAACCTTATTATGTTTAAAATTTGATTTACTTTTTATATTAATTTTTAAAGTTCTCGTATACTTTTTATTTCAAACTTTTGTTTTATTTAAACTTTTTTTTTTTTTTTAATATTATGTTATATAATTTTTAGGCTTGATTATTGTTCTTTAGTTTTGAGTGCAAATATGTAGTTTAAAAAATATCAAACCTTATATGTTTATATTATAAATTTGTAAAAGGCAATTATGCCGTGTATGTTAATAAATAAATAAATCAATAAATAAAAAGAGTATCGACATTGTACAAATTTTCGAACAAAGTTTTAATGAAAGGAAAAAAGATTCGGAAGGGACAATAGTGGACGGAGACAATGAACACAGAGAGATATAAAAAGAAAAAATGGAACAGGAGTACAGAAAATCAGAGGGATGTACGTAAGTCGTCCCGGGTATATTAATAATGTACGTGTGATACATCGACTAAGGAGAAAATGAGAATAATATACTTTGTTTGAATGTTGATGTACTGGAAAGGGCTTTGTTTTATGGAAATGAAATGCGTGTTTTGTTATGAACACGAGATACGAAATTGTAATTAAAAATAAATTAAGATTCTTTCGTGCACTCGGACAGGAGATTAGAAATTGTAGTGGGTCACACAGTCGCCCGGCTGGAATTCAATTACAACCTTTTTCAGCGCACTCGCGATCCTCCTTTTAATTCTCCCACCGCCACCGGTCGGCCACAGTCCCACTTAATCAGGACTACAAGTGTTTGAGGAGGAAACGTTATACGGAGACGAATGAGCGTACAACAACCCCACAAAGGCGGTTTCCTACCCGACGGAATTACAAAGTATACTCGATGTGTTAAAGAGGCACTTCATACGAGATGGAAAAGACCTCCGAAAGCAATAAAACAACTGAAAACAAATTGCTAAAGGAGATCGTTCAATCTTAAAAAAGGCGCGAATATGCTTTACGCTTAATTGAGATATTTATCATTTCATTTTGGAAAATAAGGTATTATAGGAATGAAGTATTACGTAGGCATATTCTATAACACGCTAACATCTCATTCCTAGACTTGATTGCGAACTTTTGGATAAGATCCAACAGTTACGTACAACCAGCATAAAGTATGTAAATATTCTTCGGAAGTGTGATCACATAATATACGATTATCTTAAGCCAGTAAAATGGTTGAAAATTCGGCTATAGAGAGATTACCATAGTAATATTGTGAAAAAATCGCCTTAGAGCAATAAAATGTTTGTCAATATATTAAATAAATGCGAACAATGTAACTTATAAAAGATAATTAAATTTAATGAACTTGATTTAAAAAAATATTTCCAGTAAACACCCAAGATACATTGAGTTGAAATATTATGTAATTATTAAAATTTGTTGCAACAGAGAGAAAACAATGTTTTTGAGAAGGGATATGGGAGTATAAGCATTTACAGGGCTTATGACTTGCCATTAGCTGTTTTTTTTTTTTTTAAAGAAAAAGTTGCGTTCTTATAATTTACGCAAATATTCAACTTTGACGGCCATTTTCAACGAGTTGTAAATAACTAACTATTAGAAAATGGGAATCAAGTTGGGGTAGAGTGGGATTCGAACCACGGACCTTTGATCCGTGAGTCTGAGACACTAGCCACGGGACCACAACCCGGTTTAAGTGGCCACTTTACACACTGTGTAACATTCATCATTCTGCCTATATTTGATAATCCACATTCCCACAACTCTTCCGTCTGTTCACTTTTGTGAAGTATAAGAGTAAATGCCCTGTAAATGCCTAGACTCCCATATTCCCTTCTCAAAACGTGTTTCCTCTCTGTTGCAACAAATTCAAATATGAACAACTCCCTAGGTAGAAAATCCAGCCAGTCTGCAAGCATTTGGACATACTTAAAACATTGTTGTAACAACAATATTTTGAGTTTGTCCAAATTTTTGTAGACAAGGACTGGATTCAACTCTCAGGGGAGCTGATCATATTAACATATTACAACAGAGATGAAGAACATTTAAGAAAAGGTAGTATAGAAGTCTAGGCATCTACAGGGCTTATGACCTGTCAATGGCTGGTTTAAGTGGCCACTTTACACACTGTGTAACATTCACCATTCTGCCCATATTTGAACATCGATTTTCCTTCAATTCTTTCATCTGTTGATGTTTGTGAGTAAAGAGCTGAAACCTTTATTTATGCGGGTGAGATTCATCTAATTGAATTATTTCACCTACATACTAGGCAGGTCCTTGTCTACAAAAATTTGGACAAACTCAAAATATTGTTGATAAATTACCTGGTCAATGAAGAAGTATAGACTTTTGTCCTACAAATTGGTGTTTACACGTAGACGGTGGTCAAGTTCTTGGACAGGACAATATTATAGTGTTCACGTGTAAACGGCTTTTGAGTCAGAAATCACCCATTAATATGGCAATTTGCTTGCTGTAGACGGCTTCTGTAGACAAAATGGACAAAATTTTCTGTACATATCGGCAGTTTCGCAGCTATCTGCTTTCTGTTCATGAATTTTAGATTCGTTATGTCACTCTACCTATATAGTTTAGATTACGTAATGGGTTAAATAAACCGTAGAGTTAAATTAATAAAATATAATGAACTCATACAGCAAGACAGATTAATAATTTCTCGAATTTCATTCTACAAATAATATAAATGTATTTCGATTATCAAATTAAGACATTGGAACAATAATCCAACGAGGGAAAGAAGCCTTTTGATAGTGGGGTTGATTCGATACGAAAAATCTTATTTGTATTGACAATCCAGAACCGGACATTCGGAGAAGACGGAAAGTTCATTACGAATTCAGCGTAGGTTTTGGAAAAGTTTCGGGGTCGCCTAGTTCACGAGAAACTCCACGTGAAGGCAAATAACGAAATTACCTCGCGAGGGATGAAGAAACACACCGCTTTTGGAATACAAAGAACTCCGATATTCAGAGCATCGGGAAAAGAACAAATCTTGGGGATGGTGAAAACAAAAATATATTATTACTTATTTGTTTATTGAATAGAAACATACAGTCAAAAATGATTAAATTACATAATGAAGATAAGGTTTTTATTTTAATTTTATTTATTTACCTTTATGCACCTACATTTAATTGTACGTTGGCAGGCTCATTGCCAAATGGAAATCGCATTCCAACCAACCGATAAAATAAAACTTTTATTTTTATAATTCAAGTTAAAACATATTCGATATAAAATTAAAATAAACAAATGCCAAAGATATATAAAATTGAAATAAATGTGTTTGTATATACATTACTCTAAATCATTACTATAACTCAATAGGGAAAAAGTTAAAAGAGGAAAGAAGGAGAGATTAGGGAAGAGAAAGGAGATGTTTTTTCAGGCGTGATTTAAATAGAGATACTGTAGTAACACCTTTGAAGGTGGATGGGAGATGATTCCACAGTCGAGCGGCATGGACAATGTATGAGTTAGATAAGAAAGAGGAATTGTGGATGGGTATTAAGAGAGAGCCTCGATAATTAATACGAAGATGTTAACCATGAACTGATGAGCATTGAAAATTTTCACGCGGGTATAAAGGAGCGTTAGGACTATGAAGTACATTGAACAGAAGTGAGAGGTAATGATAGTCTCTTTGCTGCTGAGCCATTTAGTTGCCTAAGATAATCAGATATGTGGTCATATTTACTAAGACCAAATACATACTTACCTTTTGCATGTATTCTGAAGTCGTTCAAGTTTATCGAGTTGCTCACAGCTTAAATCAGTAATGGAAACATCAGCGTAAACTAGAATGGGTAGTAGTAATGCTTGTGCGAGAGTGCATTTAGTATTAATGGGTAAGAATTTTCGCAACCTTCCAGATGAGTGTAGACTGAAAAATATTTTGCAGCTTAATTCATAAGTATGAGCTCGCCAGCATAGATGTTCATCCATAAGTACTTTCAGATTTTTTACGGATTTTCTGTATTGAATATTGGTAACATTGACATTAAGAGGATTAAGTGAAGATACGTCTAACTTACTAAGCAATCTTTGACTAAACGCAAACATAATTTGTGTTTTAGATGGGTTTATAAGTAAACCATTCTCTTTAGTCCGTGTTGACACGCAATTTAATGTAATATTAGAGAGAAAAAGTTAGTAAATAAGTTCTGTCGTTTAATAATTAATATTGTAGAATAATATGTTTTGGAGACAAAAAGCAGATTGCCGGTCCTCCATTGGTCTTGTTAGTATTTGGCGACGCAGCATCGTTATTTAGTTTTAATATAAATTTATTTTTCCACTTAGAATATTTCGAGATATTTTTTTTATATGTAAAATAGCCTTCGACACTTAGCTCTCCAGCTATCCCTGTGTAAAAAATCATGTTGATCGGTTGCTCTGTAGCAACGTGAAGGAAATACAAACAAACATACAAACACACTTTTGCATTTATATTAGTAAGTATGTAAGTATGGATACATACACCGAATAATGATTATCAAAATATGCAAAACTACAACATTATTCGGTGGAAATATTGAAATATTTCACTGTTTTTGCAATGTATAGAAGAATTTCTTG
Organism: Micrasema longulum; assembly: GCF_059751315.1. Classification (NCBI taxonomy): domain Eukaryota; kingdom Metazoa; phylum Arthropoda; class Insecta; order Trichoptera; family Brachycentridae; genus Micrasema; species Micrasema longulum. The sequence continues at coordinate 36,521 of NW_028279163.1, forward strand.
TATAAAGGCAGAACCATTTATGTTACACTAGTTTTATCATTGGATGATACTTTTTATTGGATGATATGTTATACTAAAACAAGTAGAGGAATTTTTGTACCTGGGAAGAGTGTTTACTAGGGATGGAAAGACTGAGAAATATATTGAAAGGAGGGTGAGTGCCGGGAACAGAGTGAGCAGTGCACTCAAATCAACCTTGGCAAATAAATGTTTGTCGCAATAGGCAAAATTAGCAGTTCACAGTGGAGTCCTGGTCCCGACCCTGATGTATAGGAGCGAAGTATGGACTTAAAAAACAGGGATGAAAGTAGGCTGAATGCTGTCGAAATGCGATCTCTCAGGCGAATTTCGGGTAAAACTATGTACGATAGATGCACAAAAGTTGAGATCATTACGAAAGGCTGAGATAGGCATTATCGACAAAATAAAAAAAAAGAGCTCTGCGTGTGTTTGGACATGTAAAACGAATGCACAGCGAAAGAACAGCTAAGGATATTTACACTGAGAATGTTGATGGATGCAGAAATAAAAGAAGACCGAGAAAGACATGGCATGACGTAATCAAACAAATACTTGAAGATGGACATGCTGAAAATCAGAATAATCGGCGCGCATGCATGGGAGGATGTATGAATGTAGAGGAAGCGAGATCTGCATGTAAAGATAGAGTGATGTGGCGTTCTATCCTCTCTGCCTACCCTTACGGGGAAACGGCGTGAAATTTTGTTTGTTTGTGTATATTATTTGATATTTGGATGATATTTTATGGATTTTTCGTGTCCAGGCGGATGAAGAATAGAATTATGTGTGCGAAATAGAACCAGAATTTGAGACGAGCGTTTTCGATTTAATGGTACTCTCTGCTAAAAGTCCTGAAAAGGGAAGTCGATTGGGGATAAATCTTGCCTTGTAGTGTAATGGTTGACGCATTTGCCTACCATTCTTAGAGACCTGGGCGTTTAGTAAATAACAGCATTTATCGATATTATTCCTGGCCGAACCTATTTATCCCATCTTTCCCTTGACACATCCTTATGATACATACCTTACATCAAGAAAGAACTACCTACCGACTTACCAACTACCTACTTGAAAAATCTGATCTTTGAGAAGCAACTGAACTTTAGAAAATCACTAAAATGGCAGAACATTATTGATTTTGTCACTTAATCAAATTTTCTTGTATGCCCACGATATATCATATATTTTCTTATTTAGGTTAAGATATTTATCAAAACCCTTTATCGCTGTTGAGATACCAGTCTGTACAGATGCAAAAAATAAGTAAGTACAAGTATATCAATTTTCTTTGATGGACATACTGTCAAATATTCTTACAGCATTGTCACATAAGTGTAAGGTACATTAATGGGGATAATACCCAACTACAATAATCAATCTTGCCAATGGGATGGGGAAAGAAAAGGGGGCGGAAAACAGGTAGAAAAGAGGGAAAAAACCTTTACATGAATAATCGAATGAGACCACTGTATCGACGTCCAATATATGGGAAGATCTAAAGAGCTTTTTTCACGTCTCGCGTACTCTCTTGTATAATAAATAAGTCGGGGCATTTTACTTAGCTGAATGCTAAAAAAATCTAAAGAATCCAATTGAAAGCCTCATTCGACGAACCGATTGTGTTTTTTCTAGATATAAGAGCAATTAGTTTTTTGTACACATTTAATGTATTGTTATTAACCTAATAGGAATTTCAAATAAATCAACCTTTAACATTAGGTGTATTTATGATTTAAGTCTTTTTAAAATTGATTATCCAATATGAAATATCGTTGGGTTTCTGGAACAAGTTAGTTTCTACCTGGTTGCGAATTATGTGGGTATGCATTGTTCAGATATTGTCATAGCTTCTACACCCTCTGTACCCGCAACCAGTGTTCACTTCCCACACCAGTATCCTTTGATCATCCGCCACATTAAGACCTCGTGTCGGAAATCGCGCGTTTATTTTGTTGAACGTGTACTGCATTATAGATGTTTCCGCCAACCACCAGTGTTAAGCTCTAGATTGGGGGCCTGCCAGACAAGTCTTAGTGCAGTCTCCAAATATAAACAGGCAAATATTTATCAACTAAGCTTTGCTAAAATAATAAAAGCTACTAGGCGTGATTCAATAACGAAGCAGTTCAGTGGGTTTTTTAAATTTTTTTAAAGACTATTAAACTAAGCCAAAAAAATCAATTTGAATTTTTACAGCGCTATGATTTATTAAACTTCTGTATTTCTGAGATTAC
>NW_028279164.1:0-65623 GCF_059751315.1 Micrasema longulum
TGAGCTGCTTCTGGGAAGATAACATTAGGAGACGAAGGAAGGGAATTCTTTCATATAACACTTCTAAGAAACATTCGTCCATTCTTCACCCTTTTATCTTTATCTGCGAAAGCCTTAACACTTTCAACGACAATAAACCCTATTAGTTTACTAACGTGAAATATTGGAGAAAATTCGATAAGTCTAAATTTATGGATTTCAAAGTAAGAATACCATTAACACCACAACTATAAGCTGCATAACCACCAACAATATTTGTAAACTTTTCATTTAAAATTCTCAACTCACTCATTGATGCGCCTAAACTACTGAGCTCAATAAAATTAAATATCCCAACTAGAAACCTCAGACAAAATTGAGTTTTTCAAACCGATAACCGTGGAACTAACTATTTTTTTATTTAAATCTTAAAGTAGGGCACACATATCATAACACATTGTTATGTGTGTTCTAATAATAACATTGAAAATAAATTTAATTTATAAATTGTTTATCACATATGTCTTGACCATTATTTTAAATTTTGATATGTTTTTTTCTTCATAAATATTTTTTTCCATTTCGTAATACTTTTTAATTGCTTTAAATAAAATTGAATTTTGTGACTTTGCCTTTTTCCTAAATGGAAGTCTAATTTTGTTCTTTTCTCTAGTATTGTGATCGTGTTCATGCTGGTTCCGATCATTTTTTTTCCAAAATTCTGTTTTTTTTATGGTTTTCATTTCCCTATGCCCAGAATTCTCAGGTCTGCCAACAATCAGTCTTGATTTTTTTCATAACAAGTTGTTTTTTTTTTTACATTTTTTTTGCACCACAACAGGCCAGGAGGCCTAATTACAGTGGTGAATTACATCACAGAGCACCCAGGCTTGAGAAAAATCACATTTTAATTTTTGTGTTCTCACCGGGAATCGAACCCGGAACCTTCCGTGCGTGAATCAAGCGTCTTGACCACTACACCGCGGAGGCCGCCGTCTTCTTTTATACGATCACTGAATCGAATTCAAATTTAAACACCGCTCTCCCGCTTCCACCCCCACCAAGTCGACTATGTACCATTGTTTTTTTCTTTTATATTAATTTTCTATGTGTATATATGATACATATGATATTAAATCCGATTCTATAAGGCTTTCATTAATACTCATATCGATAAATTTGATTGGTAAATTTATAATTATCATTATTGTTCTTCCAGGATTAATTTTTATTTATTTATTTTAAAGAAACAAACAGTCGACAATGATATAATAACATTAAAAAAAATACGGTTTAAAGACAGACCAGCGAAATTTCTAAATAAAAATCATACATATTATTAAATTGTGTTACAACAAAAGGATGTGTTTATGTGTATTTGTGTGAGAGTAAGTGTAGATGTGTGTTTATGTGTATTAGTGTGGGAGTAAGTTTTCAGGTGTGTGTGAGTGTGAGCATCATTAAACAGTAAGTGGAATTGTATCACAGCCAGAGATAATAAGTCTAAATGTATTTTTAAATAAATTAAGCGGCATGTAAAATATATCAATAGATGAAAATCTTATATTTTTTTAATTTTCTTGTCTTTTCTTAAGAAAAAAAAAATAGTTTATATGTTTAACTCAATTTTTTTCTTTAACTCAATTTTTTTCTTTAACTCAATTTTATTCTTATCTTTCACTAAACTTAATCTTTATTATTACTTTAATTGATTTTACACACTTATTTTATATAATTTATTAAAGATGGTGGAGTTCTATAATTGAAAATATATATAAAGAACGTTAGTAATGCTTATTTAAAAAATGTATGTATTTTATGTATTTCTGTTGAACTTCCAAATAAATAAAAATAAACAAAAGAATAAAAAAGCATTATAATTAGAGCAAGAACGATAGAGGAAAGAGTGTTGTGCATAGTTAGTGCTACAGATTGGCATATTGAATAAATACTTATTTCTTGTCACGCGAAAAGGGATATTTAGATTAGTTTTGGAGAGTAGGTTAAAAGAGTCTACTTTATTATTTAATAATTTATGTAAATAGCATAATTCAGATACAGTGCGTCTATTTTCAAGGGTGAAAAATCCATTTTGTTTGGCAAAGCGTTTTATTGTTTTTATAATCTAGGTATTTAAAAAAATTTCGTTGAACATTTGCAATCCTTTCTATGTTTGTAATATATTGTAAGCTCCACACAACGGATTCAAACTGCGTACAAAAGTGTTGTATAAAGTTTTTAATGTATTCGGTGTTTAAAAAGGTTTGGAAATTTTCAAATGAAGCCCAGCATTTGGTAAGCTTTTTCAACAATATAATGTTCAATTATTCTAGTTCAAAAATATTTTTAGGCCTGTCCATAGTATTTTTTTTATTTCACATTTTTCGAATGTACAGAGGTTCTTTATTTCAAATCCCGACTAGCTAGAATTTTTTTGTGTTTATGCAGGACCTTTTTTGCATTTGATTTTTTCTGATTAAATGATGCTTAAAAAATCAAATAATAATAATAATAGTATGTTGGAATATGGACAGTCTGTGCAGTACATTTATTATTAGAGGAAAGTTTTGAGTTCGTCCTTATTCTCGTAAAAAAGTGTTGGGTTTTAAAATAATATACAGTGAGTATATGTAATGTATAGAGTAATCGCTTGAATTGGCCAGGTCATGTTCATGCCTAGATTTCCACATTCCCTAATTATTCTTATATGTAAATATTGTATTTAACTATGTTAATCATGGAACTAAGTAACAATATATGTTGTATTTTTTGTAATCTTCAAATGGGAATTTTCACACCGGATTAGAAAAGTTAAATTTGTATAACTGCTGGATTTTAATACAAAAAATATAAATCCTTGCTACGCAAAGTACGAAAGTGATGTCAATACAGCAATAAATATGTAAAAGAGAGAGCACGAAGATATTACTCATAACAAGGAAGAAATAGACGCTGTTCTGTGGCTACTGTTTGCGTGGAAGAGATTTGGTCCGTTATAAACAATGAGCGAGGGTGCACGCATGTAAGATGACCGGCTTGTTTATGATTTTTAATTTATTTTTCTATGATAGGGCGAAATTATACTTGAATTTTTTATTAAACAAAATGTCTCCGTGTTTTTTACTTCAAATGTCTGAACTTAAGTTTTGTCGGCCTCGTGGTGTAGTGGTCAGCGCGTTTACCTACCACGCAAGAGGTCTCAGGTTTGATTCCCAACATAGTTAGCATGAAATATTTATTTGAAAATGTGTTTTTACACTAGATGATTTTATAGTCCCAGGGCTGGTACCTGAAGCGTAAGACTGATCATCCCACCTTCATTTAACAAAAATGATCAAGATACGCTGCGATTGGTGTACCAATGCAGTGCCGTATGCACCATTAGATGTGGAAAGGGAATGATAATGATGATGAACTTTAGAATATTCCTCTTTTGCTTGAGGTAACACGATGTTACATTACCGCGCGCGGGGGATTTTTTCGCCACAACCTTTTAAGAGTTATTACAGAAATAGTTATGTACGTAAGTAAATACGTAGCTATATAAATTATAATACGATATTTAGTTTGCAAGACTTGATTTTACCGTGCATAAATGTAATGCTGTAAAATCTGTTGTCGAAACCAAATTATTTATTATTCAACTCTTGTACAATTCCAGTGCTCCCATATGACTTTGAATCTTGAGACTTTTGAAAAGCTTAGAACACCAAACTTCTACGTTTTGAGAGCAAGTGCTTGAAAGGAATATTAGGCAAAAGGTGGTTCGATTTCACAACTTACATTAAAATACGAGAATGGACGCAGCCGCCTCCTATGACGAGCGTTTCGTATTGAGAATGTGGTGGTGCACCTGGCTTGGATACGTGTTGCGTATGCCTCAGAGGAACCAACACCTCAGTTGCCTGTTCTTTTAACCTGCAGACTCACGTCGTTCTGGTAGGCCATCGATGACAATCTTTCGACTTTATTCGGCGGAACTAAGAGACGTTGAATTGACGTGGGAGGAGACGAGCATCCTGGAGGCAAATGGTGATGTTATTTATAAAATTAAACCACCTAATGCCTAATTTTCTCCTTAAGCACGTACTCTTAAAACTAAAAAAAATGATGTTCTGAGCATTGACAAGGTACCAAAATTCACACCTATATAGGAGTACTGGCATCGTTCTTATTGGCATTTCATTTTGACCGAGTATAGACTAGAGTATCATCAGACAACACGCATCATGTCAAAAGTTGCTCCAGCAATTCCAGGTGGGTTGCGAGCTCTTTGTGCATGCTTCCATCCTCAGTCGTGTGAGCTCCCAAGTGTAAAAAACTGTCAACTTTCTCGATCATGTGTCCATTATTACAAAACGGTTGATCAGGATCAGGACAAAATTTGCACATAATCTGAGTCTTTTTGGTATTAATTTTAAGACTTAGAAGAGAAGAGTTTTTCACAGTTTGTCGAAAATTCCTGAAAATCACCAACATACGTTTTAAGACGAACCGCATCGTCAGCATCCCCCAAGTCGCACAACTTTAAGATCCTTCACTTCTATGCTTTTTCTTTGTATTTACTTAATATTAACTAAATCTATTGAAAATTTAAAAACCGACAAAATTACAGATGGTTCCTTCTGCCATCTAACTATTAAAATAAAAAAACGTAAAAAAAAAAACAACTGAATTTCTTTTCACGAGTTAAAATTTGGTTATATTAAATAATAAAAAATATCGATTTGTTTGATTTGTCCGCGAAGGTGTTAACACTAACTCGTCTCATCCCTAGATCCCCCTCCTCCGCGTGATTCCCTCCCCGCCCACAACCCCAGGGAGTTGAACTGGATTCCGATCACGTGCCAGTGTTACGTCTCACGTCGGATGGGTGGTCCCACATTAAAGGATACCCTTAAAACGATTGCCGAATCCTTCCATCTTCCCCTGTACGTAACCAGCTCGTACCTGATATCGCGAGTAGCGCGTCGATAAGACGCCGGTGATACCACCCAAGTTCTTGCTTAAAACAAACGGATACAAATAAATACACATCGCAACCGATACAAAGAAAACTCTTCAAGAGAACATGCGGTGTCAGAGAAATTTGATAAATGGGTATTTGAACCATCGTTACATAACCATTCTTAAAAGCCTTACAGATCAGAGTGATTATTTATTCAAGGAGTCTACAGTGTTTGATATCAGACAGCAATATTTACTGAGGACAGTGGTGGTCACTCATACTAACATAGATATACACCTATTAATTTCTTATCATAATGAGACTAAGAGTTTCAGTAGCGATCTGATTTCCCGACAAATGGTTAGAACTTCTTTAGAACAGAGACAATACTCCTACATAGGACAAAAGCTATATAAAATAATTCCGGAACCATGAAAATGTTTTAAGAGTCACAAGCTAAAGAAGTTACTGACTGCTTTCCTCAGTGAAATTGATCGCAGAGAGTCTGAGGGGTTGATGGTGGCTGTAAGACGACCAACACGTGTTCTAACTCGTATTTGAATAGTAATCATAAATTTTTTGTGTTGTAGTTTTTTATTGATTTTATTTTTGAGGTTCTTTAATACTTTTTATTTTGTTTTTACTGTATGTTTATTTTAATGATTTTTTTATTACGCAAATACATTTTTTTTATTATATCAATAAGTATGTTTTTTTCTTTTTACTACGTTCTTACTACGTTTGTATAATTATATTTTTTACTGTCTTTTACTGTGTTTCTTACTGTATATTTTGTTTTTACTACGCATTTTACTGGGTCTTTCAAAATGTTTATTACATTTTTTACGATGTTTTTTTAACTATATATTTTATTATATTTTTCATTATGTCTACCACATTTATTTATTTTGTCCATTTATTGATTACTGTTTTTTTTTATATATTTTTGACTGGCTTAGAACGGGATAAATATCCCTAGTTATAATTTTGAGTATATAATATGATAGTAAATAAATGAAAATATATAAACTAGTCAAATGAAGCGAACAAGAGGACACAACAATTATTTGTTTTTTAATTAGTCAATGATGTTGTTAACGTAAAGGCGGACTGTAAATGAAAAACGAATTTCATTCAGTTTTGTGATTGGGAAATATTTGAGAAAGGATAAGAACATGGAATGGATACCTACCTTTAATATGATCTGAATGTTCTTTAATTTCTGGCACTAAATGACAAAATGAACTCTAAAATGTAGCAATGTTTTTAACGACGCCCAACGAATCCAACCACGTTTTATCAGATTTTATGTAAATTTAAAAAATGTTGTTTGGTTTTTGTTCTAAATCCGAATTTTCTAATTTTGAATATCTTTTATCTTGATGTTAGGTAGGTACCATAAGGATGGGTCAAAGGAAATATGGGAACGAAAGGTAATCGGCCAGGAATAGTATCGATAAATGCTGTTATTTACTTAACAGATGGATTATTTTTCATTATTTTAGAACAAATTAGTCAATAATGTATTATTTATATTATTTTACCACAAATTAGTCAGTAATTCATAGCATTTTCACCGTATACTACGAAAATATCGCGAGCAGCTTTTCGCAGCTTCATTCTCTCGGTTGAACGCAAACAGAAAGAGGTGTCGAAAATGCTCACTTTCATCTACTTGACATTCTGCTTGGGCTTACAAGGCTTGTAATAATAATATTAAAAAAATACTTAAAAACAAACACAATGTCTTGGGGAGCAGAGAGTTTTCATTTGAATGACTTATATAACTTTACCCAATTTTTTTGAACTTTTGGTGCTCATCTAACTTGGGAAAAAAAAGACACAACTTATGTTAACACCCAATATACATAATAAAATATAGTCTCCTTAAAATATTTATATTGAAAGCATTAACTTTGTGGTCAAGCGTTTTAAATAATCTTAGTAAATACACGTATTTAACCACTTTACACTTTTACACGACTTTTAACGTCTACTGATTTCGAGATGTACCCGTCTCTTTGTCAGGACACCCACTACAATACACTTTTACCGTTACCGTCACCGTAGCATTTATAAAAAAAAGCATAGATTTCATGAAAGATTTAAAGAACAACTCTCCTCATAACAACTTTCCTTACCCTATAAATTTTGTTTTTGAAATAAATAAACACTAATATTTACTAACATTAATAGTCTTCTTAGCTTATTTGGGAAACATTTTTTTTTGGTAAGAACCCAAAAATATCATTACAATTTATTTTTTCTTGAATCCATACAATCACCGTAAAACGGGGTAACTTTGACATCATTCAACTTCACCGCCACATTTAGATCGTAGAACAGAAACGTTCGAACAATTCAATCAAACCCACTTGAAGTGGACAACATGGTTAGTAGAAAGTGGAAACTACATAGCTCAAGTTCCTTTCTTAAAGTCAGCAGTTTAGTTTCAAGATTCCGTTGGACGCTTATGCTAACTGCGGGACATTCAAAGTTTTCCTTCTCTGACAAAACCAACCAGCTTGACTTTCTGATGAGTTAATAGAAATACGTAATACTTTTAATTAAGACATCCATCCCTTAAATCACCGCATTTTCTTGACTCTTGCATTTTATTTATTAGAAATATTCTAGAATAAAACACAAACTACCTATTAAGCTGACTTATTGCTAAATGTATTATGGAAAATATATGTTTAGATCCCTGTATATAGTAGCTTTTCGTGTCAAACACAAGGCTAAGATACTCGAAAAAATTCGTCGTTGATCTTGGGAATGTGTTGTTTTATCACTGATTAGGTTTATTACCTTTATGAGACCAATCACCATTGTTGCAAAGTCCAAGAACAATGGCGCGTGATAACTACTTTTAATGATAATGTAAATATCTGGGATATTCCATATTTCCTGCATTATGACGTTGTTAACTTAAAAATGGGCACTGAAATAACAGATGTTCGACACTTTGTGAAAAAATATCACCGCAAGGACTATAGTCATAATAGCTTAATTTGAACCTTTATAGGTAACTTTTCAAAGTTCCGTGTCCGGTAAAGGTTTGGGTCGTTTCGAAAGTACTTTGGTGATGACGGCGGAAGTTTGCTGCATCAGTCAGCGTTGGGAAAAACATTTTAGTTATTTTACCTAAAGAAGAAGCGCGGTAATGATCCTCCCAACGCTGCTGCGTATTTTGTTTTATACGGCGCTTTAAAGCCAAGGGGAAATTCTGAAAAGAAAAGTGGCGTTATTTTACAAGTTGCGGCTCTTGCTCGTTCATCTGCTTTCTCATTTCCTACGATACCAGCATGTCCCCTTATACAATATATTCCAAAATTGAAATTTATTTCAGTCAACTAAAAAAACAAACTAGTCAATAAAATAATAATTGGTCAAAATTTGGATCAAAATTTGTTGCAACAGCGAAGAAAAACATTTTGAGATGGAAATTAGAAGTCTTAGCATTTACAAGGCTTATTACTTGTCACTGGCAGGTATAAATGGCCAATTTACACACTGTAACATTCACCATTTTGCAAATGTTTTAACCTCAACATTTCTTCAATGTTCCCATCTGTTGACTTTTGTGAAGTAAAAGAGCTAAAACCTTTATCACGTCGGTGAGTTTTATCCGGCTGAACCAATGCACCTGCTAAGCAACGCTTGAAAACAATTTTCCAATTGTTATTTTACTTCTTATACCAGTTAGTTCTTAATACATTTCATTTACATCTAAATAACTCCCTCCCTTGGGAGGAAATCCAGCCTGTCTACAAACATTTGGGCATACTCAAAACGTTTTTGGTCAAAATTTGTGTCACGGTTTTTTAGTCAAAAATACGTAATTTACAAAAAAAATAACCTTATTGATTAAAAATAACAAATGTTTTCTTGTCTGCCAATAAAGCTTGAACGTATTTTTTTTTTTTAATTCATAAAGAAATAATAAAAATGCAAAGTCAATAAAATAAGGTATACTCGTATATAAAAATCACACATACGAGTAGGTATACATAATTTTTTTTTTCACCTTGCCGAGCATTGAGGCCTAATTAAATTTACCCAGGATATCACAGCATACCCAGGCTAAAGAAAAATGACATTGATTTTTTTTTTTTTTACCGGGTTAAATATAAATAATGATAATTTAACAGTAAATGAAACGTGTGTATTAGCAAAACATACCATTAATGAATGTTTTGAGAGTATCAAAACAATTTTCGCAGAAAAATACAGCACTGAATGACGTCAAAAACCCTGAATTTGCTCGAAAGATTAATAAAATCCTCAAATGCTTGCAATGTCTATCTACAAACCATTAACAGAAATGTTCAAAGAAAATGCAGAAAGTATATATGTGCGTATCTTAGTGACATATGCTCAGAAGTAGAGAGAAATTCATAGAGAAATTAATTCAAAGATTTATATATCAATATAAGATTCATAACTTGGACATTTCAACCAAAATCATGTGCAATTGATTATTGTTCATTGTGTTCGCTCAAATGCTTAGCATGTTTTTAAGCACGTCGATAATTATTTGTGATTGCGCTACTGGTCTTTATATAATAATAATACAAAGTTCCATTATATTAATAAAACCCGTCACTGTTAAAAAATGTCATCTTATAAAAATTGGCCTACATATTTCTCGGTATAAAGCATTAACCATTTTCCTAACACATGTAGTTTGAATTTTAAAAGAACTTAATATGAAAACATTATGCCATACACATTAAATAATGAAGATTTTAGGATCAGGTAATGAGTTTAAAAGGAGACAGAAAGAGGATCCCGAAAAAAAAATAAAAGAAAATATTACAAAAAACAAGAGAGGTTTAAATTTTAAGTTCTACGTGATAACGTGTATGACATTTATTAAAAGGCACCGGATTTTACGCATGTTTTTTTTTAATAAAAAGGAAAAAAATATTTATTTAGTAATAGTGACTTAAAAACTTAATACATTCATATTTCCTACTCTAAAAGGTTCCCCATCTCTGTTGTAATATATTTATCTTATCGACTTCCTAGGAGGTGAAATATAATCCGTGTTTACAAACATTTATATGTGTGTGTGTATGTATATATGTATTTGCGTGTATGTGTGTATGTGTATGTATATGTATCAACATGTGTATACGAGTTCATTTATCTTTCTATCAACTTGTAAACCATTATCGTGTATTAAAATGTAATTTCCTAGCTTCGAACGGGGTATGTACCCTTGTTAGCTGGGCAAAGTGAACATAAAATTGTATTCATGCTAAAATGTATAAATAAATAAATAAATTTGGAGAAACACTAAATATTGTCACCTTATGCATTAATTAATTTTATTGTTATGTTGAAAAAATTGCGTCTTCATCTTTTTGTAATATTTTAAGAATATAATTAGTTAACGATAAAAAGGGTTGTGTCAAGTAGATAATGTTTGTTTACGGATCGGTTCTCGCCGTTAGTGGCTGTCCTGACCATGTGTGTCCATAATATTCCTAATTCCCAGTTTTAATAGATTTACCCCGGGGATTTGGCCAAACAATGGACATTTGGGGATCTTCGGGGTCTGCCCGGAAAACCAATCAAGGAATATTGCCTATGTAAACTAACGCAGGGTAGGTAAATACTTTTACAAGAAAAGAACCCCAATTATGTTTTCGTTTCCTTACTTTACGGGGCGGGCGTCCAAATAAACATTTGATACTTTAAGAAAAACAAGCCATATTGTACCTCATATCTTCCACACCCGGGTGCATAGGGCAACTTTTCCATCTGTTATGTTATGTCATTTTTATAATCCGAATCATTTCTATTAAACTTATATGTTATTCTTATTTATATAATATGTAGGTGCATATAATATGCATTTGTGTGTTCGTTTTGAATCAACGTTTGCGTATTGTCAAACATTATTTTATTGTTGTCATTATTTCGTATTTACTGCATTTTGTGGTTACCTACCGTATTGTATAGGACTCGTCGCACATTATTTATTCGATGTGTATCAGTTAAATTTTAAAATAAAATTCTTTTTTTTTCAGAATACGGTTTTGAAATTTAACATACTTTAAAAAAAAAAAATTCAATTTATATTATTTCGTCCTTTGGATTTTAACAAAAAGGTTTCTAACTTAATACAAATCTCTTTATTGTACCATTTTAATACAATTTACAAGTTTAAAAAAAATATTTTTTCATACTTACGCACCCACACACACGCACCCTCTCCCTCATTCATTCCCACACGCACATGTATCCTCTCCCTCATTCATTCACGCATACACACATTCACATACACATAAATACAAACGTCACACAAATACAATTACTAAACTTATTTTCTTATATATTATGTGTCATTATATTTACAGTGGATTTTTTTAAATGGCTTTAGCATTGTTAAGATTTTTCTACTTATTTTGTTTATGTAATAGCTGTAAAAATCCCAAATAAAATCAAATAAAATAAATAAATAAATCTGTGCAGAAGTGGACGAGATGATGTAAAGAATACATCGTCCTCGGAAGAGGAAGATTTAGAGTGGACTGTATTGTTGGTTGGGACGTTGATGTTGAGGCGTGACGTGTGCCCGACGCAGCTCCCTTTAATCTTGGCGTCTCTATGCTAAAATAAGGTAATCCGGAAGTACACAATAACTCCTTTTTTTTTCTTTTTTTATTTGTTTATTTTTCCATACATATATTATTTACATAAAAATACATCTTAAAATTAAGCTTTAACATAATGCCCACAAAAACTTCTGCGTCTGAGCGTGGGCCATTCATTCCTTTTAAGTTATTAAAAAGTTTTTAGCATATAAATATGGTATGACATGAAAAGAAAAGAAGAAAAAAGAAAAAAAAAAAAAAAACCAAATTAACATATTGCAGTATGCATTTATTTTGATTTTGATTTTATTTTTATTTTTTTTGAGAATGTGTCTATCTGTTCCTTCCATGCCAATCCAAGACCACAAACCTACTTTAAACTGTACCAGTGATTTAATGTTTTGTAGTTCCTTAGTTTGATTGATCTTGGACCAACATGTAAGGAGTGTCTCTGTGTGAACTTAGTTCTGCATCCTGGAACTGACAGTACACTATCGGATCTATTACTGATACGATTTAAATTATTACTAAACGATTCCCTATTCAAGTAAACGTACTTCAGGCACTGAAATAAATATAATTTTCTAAAACTAAGGAGTCCACTCTCTTTGAACTACTTTACTAGTTCACTTGGATAAACCAATGATAGAGGGTTGTTATAGATTTCTAATTTCCGGAAAGCGAATTCACCAACCAGCAGAACTCTACGGCGAGAACTCGTGACGTCGCGGGCGGAGTAATTTCAAAATTACAAAACTTTCAAAAATCATGGCGCATATAATACGATACATAAAAATGTATTTCTTTCGGCTAAGATTGATAATCTATTAATATATTTGTGTTATTTTTTTAAATCCACTAATTTTCCTCGTAAACATAGCGTATTCTGAAGTCATTAATTACTTTAATTCAATTTTGTCACAGTGAAACTATTGTTTGTACTTGACAAACTCTATGACAATTTAAATTTTATATGTATTTTTTTTTTTTTTTAATATTATAAAATAGTCTTAAGTTAAAGTCCTGCTGAGTTGCATTCATACAACTCGTCAGCAGGTTCTTATAAATTACATCGATTATTTACACTTAACCTACATTAACAATAATTTTACTTGAAAAACAATCCTGATATCAATGGATATAGCTGATCTAAGCGTAAAACCTCTGTCAGCTAGTTCTTCTGAAAAGTTTCCTTAGATATTCTAGAACAGAGTTGTGCAATGATTTATACATAAGCCAACATAGTTTGTATTTTGACCACTGTGGGAAACGTACCCAGTACAATTCCCGAAGTAGTGGAGTGATATGATAGAGATTCCAAAAACAAGTCTCACTGCGGCATTCAATACAGACTGCAGGCTAGTCATTTTATTCATAGTTAGACCTGCGTAGATACCATTACAATAATTGACTCTAGACACAACAAATGCATTTATGAATTAACTGGCGGCATCAAGCGGCAAATCTTTGCGTATGCATTTAATCTGTCTCAGCTGGTAAAAGCATGAACTTATCGTTCTACTAATTTGGACGTCAAGAGAAAGGTGAGAATTAAGCAAGACTCTCAGTAGTTTAACGGTGGATATAGCAACACTTTATTTTTTTGTTATAAAGGACAGTACAAAAATGTGAGTTCAGGTTTGTTTTTTTGTCCATTTTTTGAAAAATTACCGTTTGATGGCACTAATTTGTTTTTTAAGCGTTTGGGGTTCCCACCAAAAATGTACAACAGAAAAAAAAATTCATAGTATCAAACTTTGATACGTCATATTTTTTCTAGGAAAGCGCTTTGGAAGATTTCTTACAATTTTTACATAATATAATCGTCTAAAAAATCTCTCCAGTTCATCTTTTCGCATTTCGTTCGATTTTCCTGAAAAGAACTTCCATCTTCCGAAATCGGAGGCTTTACGGCAAAGTTTGACCTTTTTATCCGACGCATTTGAAGTTTGTTCAGAGCCCATTATAAGGGATGAAATATAAACCTACCTGGTCTCGTACCAGACACGGGGTCTCGCAATTGGATAAAAAAATATTAATACATTAAGAGTTTAAGAGTAAACGTGGTCTCACATTTCTTTGTACAAACGTATTTCCGTATTATCTCCCTGGATTATGGCACTCGAGCAAATTTTTTTTACGCACTATAGATATTAACTATGATCGTGTTTTTATTATTTTGTTTTTTTGATATATTGTTTCTTAAATAATGGTGAGCGCGTTTTCCTATCGGAGGAATAAAGCTGCTTGCGTGCTCGGTGTACGGTAAATGTGCTATGAATTTTTCACTAATTTTTTATAAAATAATGAAGGAGAATACATTATTGACCATTGACATATTAATACACGTAGACATGTCCTAAGACCTATTACCTTAACTCATGCCCAAACGTTTAGTCATGCCCGACGCGTACTTAGTCCTTCTAAGACCACCGTTTGTAATCAAAACAAAAATGCCTACATATGTCATGAAAACGTGTTAAAACGTTTAGGATAAACATTGTTGAAAAAATTGCGTAACTTTCCACTTGTAAATATTTTTTCTTAAGTCATTTACAAACCTTAAAACAATTAATATTCCAATATCCCAACATTAATATACCATTCAAAAAATTCTAATATACCATTCAAAAATTCAAGCACTGCCATGGTACTGTATTCCTCATTTGTCAGAAGTCACCAAAAATACGCTTCCTGTATCTTAACCCTCAATATAACATTAACCTAATAGATAAAGTAAAAAATAAACTTCTTAAATACGTGCAATATAAATTCCCTAGCTTCAACAATCTAAACTTACCTTGCCTTCACAAAAGGCGCATGATTGCGGATCAATTGTGTTTATTTATTTTACTTAATAATCGGATCGATTGTGCCGATTTGCTAGATGAAATCAATTTTAATATTCCCCTTCGTCGCCCTGGACATACTCCGTTACTGAACAATGACAAATGCAAATGCAACACCTAAGCAGCTCAGAATTCTCTACTAAGAAGAGCAATTAGTAAATGTTCAAAATTTGAGAAAAAATGAGAAGACGTACGATTTTCATTTATTTAACGACTCAGCTCTCCGCTACGAACGGAGGCTGAGTTTCATTTACAGTAAAAATATTTAGCCTCTTTTATTTATGTTTCATTTAGCCTCGATTAATATTATTAATATATTTTGATAATATTTAGCCTCTTTTTGAAACATCACTTTATAATTCACACTGTTTATTCAAAACTATGGAGATATCAACACAAATAGAGTCATGCGTTAAACATATTCTCGACGCATTTTGTTGTCTTGTCAGAATTTGTATTATACGAGTATATTTATTTATTTTATTTATTTAACACTTTATAAACGTAAACAATATATAAACATATAAGGGTGGGCATATTTTAATGCTATTTCTTCCTACCTACCCAAACCGTTTAGTTTGAGAAAATGACAAATACATGGACATATTGAGTCTTACAATTTTGTACAAAAATTAAAAACAAAGATTAACAAAATGGAAATTTATAAAAAAATTAACACTATACTATAAAAAGAGGAGAAGGGAAAGGAACAAGTTAAATATTAAGATAGTGTATGTACTTTAATTATATTGCCAATAATCACTGTATTTTGGCATTGAACAAAAAAAAACAAAACTAAATCTATATATATAAAAAGTAATGTTCGAATGGTTGTCCTCGATAGACTGAATAAATACCTGACCAATTTACGTGCGGTTTACAGATAAATGTACATCTTTGCCACGAGAAGGTTTATAGCTCATGAAATCTTCAATTTATTGAGTGCAAATGATGAGAAGGAAAGAAAAAGGATAAAGCGACAATTAAAATATTTAGATAGTGACATTTCAATCTTGACTTAAATGTAAATAAAGAAGGGGCGTCTCTAACATTAGTGGGTAGATTATTCCACAACCAAGCGGCCACTACTGTGAAAGAGGATATTTATTATTAGAATATTGTTTTGTGTACGTAATTGGTCCAGTGTAAGGTTTATGTTTTTTGTAATAATATTACTGTAATTATACCAATATAGCACTGTGTGCACTACAAATAACTTAAATAAAATAAATAAATAAAAAATAAAAATATGTTTTTTGTGATCCTAAAACTACTCCTAGCGGTTAATTGTGAAGTTCTTCTTACTTACAATGATGCACCGATACGAATAATTTTTTAAAATTTAGTAAATGTGAGTGAATATTATTCTCGCATTTTTTATAATCCAGACGTAAAAAATGGACTGAAATCATTAAGGAAATTAATGAAAGCACCTGATTTTTCTGACTAAAAACGAATGTTCATGTTAACGCTGAAATACAAACTTTCTTTTTTACCAAAAATGAATATTAGTACATTACAGCGTAGATGAACATTTAACACAAGGGAATATAGAATTCTAAGCATCCACAGAGCTTATGACTAATAAACCACCATTCCATGTTATAATATCTCTCTAGTCCTTTCTCCTAATTAATTGTTTGTTCTCTCATCCCCTTACTTGTCTCCGATATGAGCTCAAAATAAAATATCATTATGATCAAGAGAGTATTTTGAAAATTGTTTGAGAGAATTCAGAAAATTTGTTTTTTGTTTCCAATGCCAGTACACTGGAATCTCATTTTGATTTTCAGGAAGTTTGACGTGACATATTTGTTTTTAAATGTGATTTCCCACTGAAATATTTCAGTATCCCTGGACTGGCATCTAAAACGTAAGATTGATCACCTTTAAATTTAGTTCAACAGAGAGAGAAAACATTTTTGAGAAGGTAATATGGATATCTAGGCATTTACAGGGCTTATGACCTGTCATTGGCTGTTTTAAGTGGCCACTTTACACAATGTGTAACGTTCACCATTCTGCCTATATTTGAACATCTACATTTCTCTGATTCTTCCATCTGTTGGAGTTTGTGAAGTTAAAGAGCCGAAACCTTTAATTGTTGCGGGTGAGATTCATGGGATTGAATTATTTCACCTACATACTAGGCAACGCCTGAAAATGTTATTTTTTCAATTTCTGTACTTCTAAACAGCTCCCCAGGGAGTTGTTCACTTACATAAACTTCACAAACTTCAACAGATGGAAGAATCGAAGGAATATAGATGTTCAAATAGGCAGAATAGTTAATGCTACGCCTTGTGTAAAGCGGCAACTTAAACCACCCAATGACAGGTCATAGCCTAGACTTCTTTATTCCTTTTTCTAAAATGTTCTTAATCTTCTTTGTAATGTATTAATATTAACAGCTCCCTTGGGGGTTGAATCCAGTCCTTAATTACAGAAACTTAGGACAAAATCAAAACATTGTTCTAAAATTAATATTCTCCTATTATTGGTAGCAAATGCGTGATGGTTGAAGGCAGCCTTGGTAAAAATAAAAAAAAACTAACTAACTATCGGTAAATTTTCGTGTCAATACTTGTTTAAATATTGTCATCGATGGTCCGTGTCTATGTTTTATGTCAGGACTTTAATTTAAGACTATTTTGTAAATATTTTTGAAAAAAAAAAATCTTTTTAAAAAATGTTTTTGACTAATTTGTGGTCATTTACTTTTTGTACCCGCTTGTTTTCTTCATTTAAAAAAAAATGGACGAAACTAATGTTGACAAGTGCATATTTTTTTCGTGTTTTTTTTTTCTTTTTTCTTTCAAGCCTCTTCCTTTGGTACGTATTCTTAGCTCAAGTAGACATGAGAAACGAGATGTTGAAGTAAATGTCCTTTCTGGTCGAATGGTGGTGACGATTATGGGTAATAAATACAGAGATTTTTTCTGGAGAAAATTTCGTTTAAGCTTCTTACAAAACGATTCAAATATACGTACAAAAAGTTGGAAGGCATTTATACTATTTTGCTGACCTCTATTCGACCGTCAGTCCTGGAAAGTAC
Organism: Micrasema longulum; assembly: GCF_059751315.1. Lineage (NCBI taxonomy): Eukaryota > Metazoa > Arthropoda > Insecta > Trichoptera > Brachycentridae > Micrasema > Micrasema longulum. Next base: position 17,440 of record NW_028279164.1, read on the forward strand.
TGTGTAGACAGAAAGTAGAATTTTCCAACAAACTCTGAGACGTGCTTTTTACATTACCGTTTCAAAACTCTTAGCGCTTTCTTGAAATGTATTCAAATAAAACATTAAAAAACTTTAATTTTGTTTTAAACATTTTAAAAAAAATAATAATTTTACATATATCATCCGTGTATCCTTTGCTTCATGACCGTTATGACGGTATACTATCGTTCAGGGTACGTATTCTTATGGGGTGTTAAAATTTATCTTCAATTTTATCTACAAAGTAAAATTAAGTTTTCTGTCTGAAAAATAGAAGTGTTTAAAATTTTATTTTCAAAACATGTTAAATTACCGGTTATTTACTAAGATACTTTGAATTTGTATACAAATATACACACTTCTGTACATAAATATCGATATTTGTTAATACCATCTCAGTACATACAGATTAAGATACCCGTTCATAATCGCGGCCCGAGTGTAAAATAACTTTAATATCCCTTATATGGAATATTCTAAATTTCATACATTTGAAAAAAAAACTTCGAGAACTACTGTTCAATGATTCTTTTTCCATTATTTATGCATTAAACATATGGTTTAGCCCTATTTTAGCATGATAAATTAAAAATCACAAATAGGCCGCTCATGTTACGCGCGTGCCTAGCCTATCACTGTCATCAACCGACTGAAGACTGGATCTGTTTTAGATAACACCCGCAGCAGAAAAACGTCTCTGTCTTCCTTGTTATGACTTCTATATTCGTGCTCTCTCTCGTATAAGGTATTTGTATAAATATGTTGCTGAATTAGCGGAAATTTTATCTCATGTACTTGTTTATTTAAAATCATATAAACTCTTATAAATAAACAACTACAACAGTGTAAGTCACTCTCCAAGCACAACAGTAAGTCTCTTTTGGTGGAGAGTTACAGTGATAACATTTACTAGATGTATAAAAGTAGATATGTGAATAATTTTTTTTAAACATGTACCTTTTATGAAATTTATCAATAAAAAAAATAATTTATCCTTTGCGTAGCAAGGATAAATGCTTTGATATTAACATTTAGCATAGTTATTATTATTAAAATGTCCATTTGAAGATTACAAAAAATACAAATTCTTCATTTAAAAAAATAAGAGAGATATATCGCGTCTTGTACCGTATGTCGACTAGTGTGACATCGCAGCCACACAAGAGTTATAATATAATGCTTACAAGTTCAAAAATGTTTGAGTACGTCCAAATGCCTGCAGACTGGCTGGATTTCCTACCTAGGGAATTGTTCATATTTAAATTTACTTCAACAGAGAAGGAAAACATTATTGGGAAGGGAATATGGAAGTCTAGGCATTAACAGAGCTTATGACATGTCATTGGCTGGTTTAAGTGGCCACTTTACACACTGTGTAACATTCACCATTCTGCCCATGTTTAAACATCCACATTCCTTCAACTCTTCCATCTGCTGACTTTTGTAAAGTAAAGGAGCTGAAACCTTTATTATGTGGGTGAGATTCACCCGGCAAAACCAAATCACCCACTAGGCAACTAGGTTATTTCTTATCTTATACAAAAATATAATAACCGTCCATTATTTATTATAGGAGCAAAAATTCATTAACATTTTCTTGTATACCCACGAACAGGCCATGCCTTTGTGGAATTTTTTGTTTACTATTTTTCAATTAAGATGTATTTCGTTGATATGTAATTATGCTTTATTTTTTTAATACTCTGTTTTATTATTATGTTTATTGTAAAAAAAATAAAAAATACAATTAAAAAATTGAAAAAAATAAAAAATTATAGGTCATAAGCCCTGTATATGCCTAGACTTCCATATTCCTTTCTCAATAATGTTTTCCCTCTCTGTTGCAATAAATTTAAATATTACAATTTCATATTGTTTTGTATAATAATGAAGGTTTATTTAACAATCTTTAGCGCAGGCAACACTAAGAATCCAAAGAAAAAAACGTAATCGCAAGGTCAAAAGTGCCTTTTATTTATATATTTTTTCTTGTTACATTTTCACGTACCTACTCTGATTTCTTATTCAAAATCAAATATGGCAGTCGATCTACCTTAAGTTCACGGTTGTCTATCCATCTTGTGAAGTATTCATCTTATTACATCTCTGGACCACATTTGTGAGGGTCAGACTTAACAAATTGACTAGTTTTCCTTACAGCTCCGCCTTCCCCCTTTCTCAGACGCTAGAACAAAGATAAAAGAAAGCATTTTGTGTCGAATGAATTGAACAAGGGTGAATCCGCCCTTTTTCAGAAAAGGGGGAAAGGATCCCGCTTACAAATATCAGTTGTTAGTGCTTGTCATATTGCTGAACCGTCAAAAGAAGATCATAATATTATACATAACAGATTTCTGACCATTTCTATGAACCTCTTTTGTTGATTTTAGTATACCATATTGCCTTTTATCATTTACGAGCTGAATCTGGCAATGCTTTGCTATTGCTAGATCTGAGTTCTTGCTAAATATATTAAATGAACACAATCGAAAGTTTGATATCAATTATTGTATTTAGTCCAAATTAGATATGTACGTTTCTTCTTCTTGCGGTGCCTTGTCAGGTCCTCCCAACGTTGACCATCACTACAGCAAAAGCATCTCGGTCCTGCGCTACTCTTGTATTCAGCAGCCAGGACAACTGCTTATTGGATGTACTCGCCATTCCTTGGAAAAGATGACCAGAGTAGTTTCCCGTTGCCTTCTCTAGTGGACTTTTTTGTCGGGGTCACCATTCCTTAGCTAGTTGGTTCTGGTTTGGAGGCGCCAGAAACTCGCTTTTCATCCTCTCGTTATCTGCTGTGATCACATCGTTATGAGTTTGATCCCATTGCCCGGGGTTTGCGACGTGGACGCTAACGAGTCGGGCTAGTCAGTAGTGTTGCCGGTGGAATGCAACTGGGCGTTTGCAGCATTTTATTGAATCACACCCTTCAGTAAGATCTGACTCACTGCGACCCTACTTACAGTTTGAACCCATGAATACATAATTATTTTTGTGTTTCAGTTTAGATAAATTGTGAGGACAGAGAATTTTGATAAATACGTGTTCGAACATTGTTAAACAGACCTTTTTTTTAGAATAAACAAAATCGACGTTTCGCTGTACCGTTTTCCGCACCTCAAAACTGAACCGATTTTGCTATTTTTTTAGACATATAACAATATAAGAATAAAATTTTCTGTATCGGTATGTTTTGCATTTTTCAAAAAAATATATATTTGTATACCGTGCGCCCAAAGACAGCAGATAAAACTGTGCTTTTTACGGATTTGAATAGTTCTAGTTCTCAAAACAACATTTTTTTAAAAATGAAACCGTATAGGGACACGCCCACAGTAAATATCTATAATGTGTAAAAAAGAGCTCTGCGCTGGTTTGGGGTTTGGACATGTAGTCGGAATAATCAGCGTGCGTGCATGAGAAGATCTATAAATGTAAAGCGAGATCTGAATCCAAATATAGAGTGATGTGGCGTAAAAAAATATAAACCGCAATTCTAAAAAAAAAATTTTTCTTCAGTCATTTTTTTTATTTATCAAAAGCATACAAAAATTTAAATGTAAATTATCAAGTCCTACTAAACTGTATAAAAGTTCGTCAGCAGGTGCTTGTAGTTAAATTCTAATATATATAAATAATCTTATTTCTTAAATTCTATAACATGTAAAAATTCTTCTTACCATGAAAAAAAAATATGTAAAACGAAAAAAAAAAAAAACTTCAATATATAAAGCCAGATTTTTAGCGGACGTCTTTCTCTTGAACCAGATAAGTTTTTTGGATTTTTTATATTTAATGGGAGCATATTATACATTGTTGGTATATTGAATTCTAGTGTTCTTTTCCCGTATTAATTATTGAATTAAGGGAGAGCTATTACATTTACACTAGTGAACCGAGTATTATATACATGCTCCAATATTTCCAATATTCAGATAGAGACGCATGCTGAGAAACCAGCTTGGACCATAATAAAGCTCCAACGGATAAAATGTTTATAGATTTATATAATAAGGATATTGGAATATTCCCCCTTTTACTATTAGTTTGGATTATTATATCGAAGACTTATGTCGCATTTTGACATTAAAAGTAAGAAAAGATCACTTGTATAGTTTGGTCAGGTGAAACAAATCAATGATGAATGGAATGGATGATGGAATGGTGGAATTGATGAGAGAGCAGATGAGCTAGCCAAGGCTGCTACGGTCAAAAAAGTGAGGCCGAACTTTGATGAAGTCCCAATAAGCCATGTAAAGCGGTCCCTTTCAAAAGATAACTCAAATGAGTGGAGGAAAATTTATAAAGAAAAAACTGCCAATAAGTGGATCAAGCAACTTTTGAGAAGCACAGACGAGGCCAAAACATTTTGGAAGCATGAAACGCCTACATATGAATTAACTCAGGCTCTCTCGGGACATGAATTTGAGAGCGTATGAGGGAATATCTGCATCGCTTTGGGCTGCGAGACGATAGTTGCTGTCCATCTGATGGCATCACTGAGCAGACTGTAGAACATCTTATATACTGTCCAACGTTTGATAAGCCGAGGTGGGAGATTGAATGCAAAGTAAACACTCGGATTGTTGCGACTAATAACCTAGCTGAGCTCCTGAAATGTATTTTTTTTATATATTTTTTTATTTGGAAGTTCAACAAGAATACATAAAATACATACATTTTTTAAGTAAGCATAACTAACGTTCTTTATATATATTCTCAATTATAAAACTCCACCATCTTTCATAAATTATATAAAATAAGTGTGTAAAATCAATTTAAGTAAAAATAAAGATAAAGTTTAGTGAAAGATAAGAATAAAGATTGAGTTAAAGAAATAAAATTGACTTAAACAAAAGAAACTACATTTTTTTTTTAAGAAAAGAAAAGAGAAATTAAAAACATATAAGATATAATAAAATCGACTAAAATTAATTTACATACACAAAAATAAGGATGAGCATTTGATTTAAGATACATAGTAATTTTTTTTTTAAATCATTTGCTCTATGATGATAAATGTCAATGTTAACTTTTTTTTCCATTTTGTTATAGAGTCTTAACATACTTGCAAGAGGGTTAAAATGTGCCATATTGTTTGTGATACGCGAAGTGTGACTGTTCGATTCATTACAGGGACAATCAAGCAGGCTAAGTTATTTAATGCTGGTATCTAGCTCATTTTGTTTTTTTTGTATCTATTTTTTACGACTTTTTATTGTTTTAATTATTTGTTAATGTAATATTTCTAGAGTTATTTTGTTTATTCTGATTCTGCTTTATTTTTATTATTGTTATCTACGGTGAAAAATGTTAAAGTCAACGGAATATTACCTAAAGATGAATATATTCGATAAAATCTTGCACATAACAAAAACAAGGAACAAATAATTTGCAACTACAAACAAAAATTAAAAAATTGATGATGAATAGATGGCAAAACAGATGTACATTATTTTTTATATTTTCATTTATTTAATAAATTGTAGCCTGCGTTACTTTACGGAGTATTCAACCCATTACGTAGTTCAGACTGTAAATATAAGAAGAAAGTTAATGAATAGAAAGTAGATTGCGGCTAAACTGCCGATATGTACAGAAATATTGATTCGTATCATCCGGAGAAGCCGTATTCAGCAAGAAACTCGCCCTATTAATGGGTGAATTCTGACTACTAAGGTGAGATCCCAGTGCACGAGATCTCACCGTATTATAATTATTGAGAATATACAAACTGATCTCTTTTAGTATATTTCGATTAAATATACTTCCAGAAATCAGCTTATAGAAATGTTTCCCAAGAAAGATTTCACGACGAGATTCAAGGGTGTTGTAATCCAGCGTCCCTGCTAGAAATTATTATGGATCAAGAATGGACAACTATTATTTTCTTTAAGATATGAGTATCGCAAAAATCGGTTTTAAACCTTGTCTATTTCAAGTATGTGGTTTAAGGAGAGTCCCAAATTATAGAACAGTATTCTAGTACGTTGCGGACTAGTGTATCATACATTTGTTTGCGAATTGCAGTAGTATTATTGAAATATCTAGAATTTCAAAATACAAATTCAATCATCTAACTAGATTTATCTACAACTAATTATGAGGATGAATCGACGGCCAAGAGAGACGAGGTATGGATCAGGTTAACCAAAATCTTAAGTTTATTTATGTCAAAAGCCGACACAATTGAAGGGCTCATCTACGTTTGACAATATGTTCGAATGCGGAAAAGCTCGGAAGTCTATACCAGGTGGCCACCAATCTATGTGGCGTGTCCTCTGTCTACTTCTTTAAGGAATTAACGTGATGGTAGCACTTAGTAAAAAAACATTCACAAAATCATCAATATTATGAAAAATAAGTTATGATCCGTCTTTCTATGGATGGTTGCGTCTATTTTAAAGATAAATGCTCATTGTTTGCCTAAATCGAAATATGAAATAAAAAATAAGGCGCCGAGCCGGAGTCGCTGATATCATGGAATGTACAGCAAAATCAAAATGGCATTGGGCAGAACACTTGATTACGTTAAAATTACGACAGAATATCAGTCTGGAGACAGACCCTGATAAACAAAAGAGGTCTTGGAAGACCAAAAAAAAGATGGCTCGACGACATTGCCTCTATAGCCAGTAGAACATGAATGAAAAAGCGAGTTATAGTGAGTATTAGAAACGTTTGAAAGGCTCTTTATCCAACAGTGAAGAGAACAAGGATAAAGAAGGAGAAGTTTTATAATTTGTTAGTATGTGATGTTAACATGCCTTTTTCTTTTAATAAAAAGTGCTACTTAATGCCTTCAAGAAGAATGTTACGAACAAATGTATAAGGAATTAATAATCTTATAGACTTTGCACGCGATAGTTCCTTAAGCTAGAAAGTCAATGGCGTGGAAATGTTCGATTGCCATTTATTGATAGTCAACCTAGATTTGTAAGAACTCTTGAGCTTTTTATTATATTGTAACTTATACGCAATTTGTGAGAGTTATTCATTGAATCAGTGATATTATTTTTTCCGCCTCTTTATTTGATGATAAACACATTCTTATGTGTGCTACAATAAAAACATGACATAATGTTATATGTCATTTGTTAATTATATAAAACACATATGTCTAAAAGCTATGTTCAAATTTCAACATTTTTTTCAACGAGTATGATTTTACCCATTTCGTTTAATTTTTTACCGCCTTCTATAAAATTAAATTTGGTGACTTTGCCTTTTTTCTAAATGGGAGTCTGATCTTTACCTTTTCTTTATTTTTCCCTCAAAATTCTCTGTGAATGTTTTTTGCGTATACTTACTTGAAATTCATTTACCGTCGACTTTACCTGTATGTATTAATTTATTTTTTCAAAATAATTACTAAAGCTATGAATTGTAAAACAGTTATATTTATTTAAATGTTCTTATTTTGTTCAAAATAATATTCTGCCACAGAAGTCAATGTGTGGTTCAATAATTATTGTGTTGTATACAATTTTGCGTAATTCCTTATCAAAAGATTTTCTAATTCTTTTCGAAATTGATTTTTTGCAATTTCTTTCGTCACCACCTGATTATTTTGACAAAAAGTTTGTTTCGAATCATATTATATACTTACCACCTATACATATTATATCGACGGTGGAAAGGGAAGAATTACTGAACGACACGTAGCCAACGTCAATCAAAAATTTTGGTTTTTTACCCGACGAAGAGACGGATACGTTCGTCTTGAAACCGGGGGACATAGAAAAGTTGGTAAGTGATCATTTTCAAATATTTAATAACATTTAGTAAAATAAATTTTAAAACTAATAAATTATTAATCATATATATGAATTTACAAACATAAACCAATGTACAAAATAATAACATCATTTAAATTAATAAAATACAGTCGAAAAACATAATTGTTTTGAAAATTTTGTAAAAAAAGTGTAAATTAAAATTATCAATAAAGTAATAAAATGAGAAACATATTACAACAGAGATGAAGAGCTCTTCAGAGAAGGGAATATAGAAGACTAGGCATCCACAGTGCTTACTCAATTTGGACAGACTCAAAACATTGTTAATAAAATAAGGGTTTAAGCAATATTAAAAAATAAAACGGAGCATCAAAATATATACAACAACAACAACAAAAAACCATCACGCCGTTTCCCCGTAGGGGTAGGCAGAGAGGATAGAACGGCATAACACTCTATCTTGGCATACAGACCTCGCTTCCTCTACATTCATACATCTTATTATGCACGCACGCCGATTATTCCTACTTTTGACATGTCCATCTTCAAGTATTTGATGGACTTGATCGTGCCATGTCTTTCTCGGTCTTATAGTATAATAAAGTATAAGAAAGGAAAGAAAAGGGGGATTCAATAAATTATTTCATTTAACGAATTAATACGTTCATTAATTTAATAAATACTTAACAACATCAGAGCCATGTTTATTTAACGTAAATTCGTTTATGATTAAAAATTAAAATAAAATACTCTCGTGTGAGTTGATTTCAATAGATTGAAATTCTAAGGTCAAATGTGAGTTTTTACATTATGCGTAGCCAGATAAGTAATTTCGTCTTCGCTTTGATATTCTGGGATTTAACGAATTCATGGAAAATTAAGTTTGAATAAAGACGGAAGGGAGATTCGATTTCCTCCCGGTATCCAAGGATTGACAAGTCAATTGAAACCCCATAATGGATTATTTCTTCGCTGACCGAGCATCTTCCCTCCTCGGGTACTGTGAATGTAACACATTTCAGACACGAGTTGACCAAAAAAATGGAAAAAACCGTAAAATATTCCATTGAAATTGAATTTCGAATAAAGCAGACCACAGTGGCTCTTTTCTTACACTTTCTTGACACTTTCAGAAATTGGAATTTCCAATTTAAGGATCTTCTCTGAATTTCGTACATCGTTGTGACAGATGCTCCTGTTAAAGTATTCTCTTGTGAATAGTTTTGTATACCTTGAAGGCACCTCCTTATTCTGAATATCAAATTTGATTTTCGGCGCGTGCTTTCATGAATATTTTAATATTACTCCTAAACCGTGGCGAAATGTCTAAAATAAAGCCATTTTCTCCTTTTTAATTTATTTTTTATACGAAACAGCCGTACATTTATTTTTGCTATTTTTTTACATGCTATTTTTACATGCTATTTTTTTTTTTTCATTTTTCTTTTTTTGACCATTATTTATTTTGTATTTGACCTAATACAATAGGAAAGTATTACATACTACGAATACCGATAAAAACATATGAAATGAATTTCATCATCATCATCATTCCCTATCCGCACCGAATGGCGCATAGGGCACTGCATTGGTGCACCAATCGCAGCATGTCTCGATCATTTTTGTTACATGAAGGTAAGATGATCAGTCTTACTCTTCAAGTACCAGTCCAGGAGCTATGAAATATTTTAGTGTGAAAACACCCTATTTAATAAATATTTCATATTAACCCCGTCGGGAATCGAACCCGAGACCTCTTGCATGGTAGGCAAACGCGCTGACCATTACACCACGAGGCCGACAAGTGGAAATGGATTTAGAATAATGAATTGAATTTTCAAAATCAATGTAGATGTTGTGGAGAAATGTTTTTATACATAAATGTAAAAAATGAAATTAATGAAAATACGTTCGTATAAAAACGCGACGTGTTTGGCTTTGGTTGTTGTGACGTCATCATCATCATCAATGGCGCTACAGCCCGTTGTGGGCCCTGGCCTCCTCCAGAATCTGTCTCCATTGCTCCCTGCAACCTGCGGCTCTTTTCCAGTTCACCAGGCCAATTGCTCTAATGTCACTTTCCACATTACCCAGCCATCTTAACTTTGACCTGCCTCTGCTGTGTCTCCTTTCCGGAGTGGCATGAAGAATTTGTTTTGAGATACGATTATCATTCATTCTGTGTTGTGACGTCAAAATTCGTGAAATTGTTCAATGGAGAGAACAAATAAATATGAATCGTGACGTATTAGGGGCGCGGCCAATAGAATCACCGTTTTTTGCGGGAATTCAAATTTACCAATTTAAAGTATTTTTATGCTACTAATAATAACAAACAAAAATATATACTGGACAGTATTTCATATATTTTTATTACTTTGCAAATGTAAAGAAAACGTTATATTTCCTTATTTCAACACTTACATGACAAAACAGATTTACAAGAAATTTAATAAAAGTATATAAAACTATGTAACAAAGACAAACAAGAGCAATCAAATAATGGTAAGAAATATATTCATTAACACGATAAACATATCAGACTTCGAGATACACCATGCCAATCCGTCTTTATGTTACACTTTTTTAGTGCCGAAGAGATCTACGAAAAGCCGGAAGATCCATATCAAAGAATTCCAAGTTGTGTGACGAATTGACTAATCTACAGGTTCTGGACATTGGGGCATAAAAAAAAAGTTTCTCTTGGAAGATTCAATAAATAGCAGATTTTCACTTTGGTGACACGGTTGGGAACATGACAAGAAATTGATTGCAACAGAGATGGGACATCAATCATTAAGTATTTTGAAAATGCAAATAAGGTGCATCTTATTTGTTTTATCATCACTTTTTTTTCCGCACTCAATGGTGCATAGATCACCGCATTAATGTACAAAATACAGCGTATTTCAATCAAATGTTGCTTAAACGTAAGATAATCAGTCTTTCACCTGGGCTAGTCCAGAAACAGTGAAATATTACAATTTAAAAACTTTTAAAATCAATATTTATCGTGCCAGAATTCTAACCCAAAACCTAAAAAATGGTGGGCGGACACGCCAACCACAACACTGCGAAGCCGCAACCGCAACACAACATCACTCGGTTTCCTCTTTCAGGTTTTTTACTTGGTAGCAGCCGTCGAATCAAAAGCGTTTGTCCGGAATTATGGTTCTATTTACATCCGCCAACATACAGAACATTTAAGAACCAAAGAATTTTTGATAGATATAGTCAAGGTAATAAAAGGTATCAATGATTGCAAGACCATTGAATTATAAAACTAGAGTAAGAATTATCGTTGTAAATATGGTCCCTTAACCTGTGGCCAATTTACAAATGTTTGATGGAACGGGCTTTAGTCAGTTGCCAGCATTTTTTGGCTTCTTTTTAACTTTAATCTCTAATCGCAATTATTAAAATGCTAACATGTACGCTAAGATACTGCACAAATCATTTCGGAAAAGATTGAATAGTGATGGTACAATCTTTCACCGGTAGGTTATGTTTTTCTTCTTCTTCTTCTTCTTCTTCTTCTTCTTCTTCTTCTTCTTCTTCTTCTTCTTTTTGTTTTTCACATCCGCTCATAAGTAGAGCATGTGGACATCACCAGTTGCCTCGAAGAGACCCTATCATTCGCATTTTTGCCTCTTCCCACGTCAATCTAGCGCCTCTTATTCCACCGAATCAATATTTAAATATCAATATTTGTTTGAAATAGCTATTTGAATGTTAAAAACGTTTTAATTATTTGTTACCACTATTACCAGTATCAGTATCACTATTACCAGTATCACTAGTCGTTAACTATCTTTTGACTTTGTCCTTCTCCGCTAGCCGGCTAGGCGTACGCCCGGGCGTAAACGATAGTTTCCGGGAAGAGAGTGACATACTAGAAAGGACTCACCATAGACCAATATGTAGGGTCTATAGTCCATAGTCGATGACACACACGTGTTAAATTAGTTCACCTGAAGTAGACTAATGACCGACGATGCAATGTCATCATTTTCCATCGAATCCAATATATTCGTATAATGCAACTCTTACAGTATTACACGTTAAACCGGGAGCATTTTTCTGCAGTACATTCACTTCGTCTCTACCACGAAGAAATTAACTACAAAGAAATATGGTCTATAAAGAGACCCCAGGACGCAGCCAACATCAGTCAGCACTTTCAGTCAATCAGCCCAACGAGATCAGTGCAGTTCACTCAGCTCCAGCACGTAGTTCAAGTGCAGTTACTTTAACCCATTATTGACCTTACACTTGTCTGACATAATTCATTTTTTATTTGCCATATAATAAATAACCATCACACAGCAACCTCGTGTCTTCTCTGTCAATCTCTAACTGGGGTAGGAACTTCAACCAACCCTCAACAACCTATTCCTACAAATATAAACAGTTCGTGCTTTTTACTGTACTACGTGTTTTGCTTGCCAAAGCCGATGCGATATGACATGATGACACTTGCACCCACCGCTGGCTATTCTTTCCTTTGGGGACCCCTTTTAAGCTCGGATTTGCATAGAGTGTCATCTCCATATATTGTATCTCAATGAGCAAGACACCGAATGACGAACACTCTTCCAGAATGTCGAAAGGTTTGTTAACGAATGGCAAACACTTTTGTTCTCCTGACGAGTTTTCTGTGGTTTCCTCGCCATTAGAGCAAATTCAAAAGCTCCTAAAACAGGCCACCGCAGAAATATCCCACCTAATCCATTCATATAATAAAGATTATAACATTATGAAGCTTTGAATTAAAACGAAAAATGTGTTATTTTTTCTAGTTAACAAATAAATAATTAAACTTTTGAGGTAATAGGGATAATAGGGATCCCTTTTTAGGGTTCTGATACTAAGTGAAGGGGTCAACACTGTTCTGGCATCGAGACAACACTATAACGTAGGCAAAAAGGTCCATAACCTTTTACCAGAATCGTGGAAAGACGGGAGTGTTGTCAAGTTACGGAAGGTGTTGACCTCACTCTTTCATGACATTGGTCGTGGGGAGTCAGAAAAGTTGATGCATGCCACGGATTGGAGAACCTTACTGGATGTCAAAAATAAAATATAAAAAATAAGGAATAATTTTAAAAAATATATATTTATACATGACAACCATAAAGTTTCGCATAAATAAATTATCTATGTTTTTATGAATGTATGTATGTGTATGCGCATGGGTGTATGTACGTATGTGTGTATGTACATGTGTATATATGTGTATATTTATATACATGTGTGTATATATGTGTATGTCTGTATGTATATGAATCAAAATGTGTATCCGAATAAGTTTATATTTTGTTTGACTGTGCTCTATATTAATTTGTTAACAATTATAATATATTAAAATGTAATTGCCTAGCTTGGAACGGGGTATGTACCCTTGTTAGCTGGGCAAAGTGAACATGGAATTGTATTTTGTTAAAGAGTGTGAATAAATAAATAAAATATTAAAAAATAAAAATTAATAAAAAAAATAAAAATAATCAAACTCACATATTAAAAAATTATGAATCGAATCAAAGATTTAAGAATCACTCTTCTTATACTCGACGTTGAAAGCATCCACCACATACCCGAATTCGTTTGAAAGACAACATGTCTGTCTTTGGATTCACTCATACAAGCAAGCAATTGTTTTTTTTCCTTAACGAATTTATTATATTTCATCCTTTACTAACCAAATTCGGTAAGGAAAAGCGCGAACAAATATTTACATATACTCGACAATGCAAAACGGAGTATAAGTCCCAACGCTTATGTACGGAGGTGGAACATGAAACTGTCTGAAAAAGGATATAATCAGAGTAAACGTGGTCAAAATGCGATCTTTTAGACGAACGTGTGGGAAATCAATGTACAACAGAGTTACTAATGACGAACTAAGACGAGAGTGTAAATCTGAGTCAAGTTAAATTAATAAGATTAAGAAAGGCTCTCTAAAATAGTTTCGTCATCAAGAACGAATGGATGACGGAAGAATGGTAAAACGGGTATACATCGCGAGAATGAACGGTAACGTGGAACGAAGGCGAGTAAGGAATATTAATACTATTTATATTAGTAAGTTCTCACAATATAAAATTGCTATTAAGAAATAGTTGGTGGAGGTGGATTGCACACGGATCGATGAGTGGATCAAGCCAAAAAGGTAAAATATGAGTACTGTTTAGGTAATTTGTTCTATTGGTAAATTTGTTCTATCGATAAATTGGTTATTTTTTATGATTATTTTAGTTTTTTTTATTTTATTATTTTAATGATAATTAGGGTTATTGGATGACGTTTTTTTATAGTTATTATTATGTTTACTTTGATAAATAGCTAATCTTAGGCAAGTTTCACATTTTGTAAAATGTTTCCCTCGGCACGAGACACCCCAGTGAAAGAACATTATTCTGTATAAAAAAAGAATACAGACAATGTAAAAGTAAAAAAAAATATGTACTGATATTATATTGATGCATTTTTTATGGTGCTTAGGGTGTGCACAATTTTAAACCATTACTATAAACAGGGAAAAAATAATTTATACAAGAAGAAATAATTGCATATATTACATATAAAAAATAATGAATAAGAATCCATAAAATAACATTAAAGTATGACAAAATGTACGCATGTAGAAAAAACTGAATAGACGTATGTAGTGGTCCATCCTCTTTGCCTACCTCCACTGGAAAATGGCGTGATGGTAGTAATAATAAAACTCTTTATTGCTCAACTGTTCGCCCTCTTCTTGAATATGGCTCAGTGGTCTGGTCTCCATTCTATGTCAATCGCATAAATCACATTGAATCAGTCCAACATCGCTTGCTTCGAAAAATAGCGTGGATGCTTGGACTAGAGAGGGATAATTATTCTTATGCTGAAATAGAGTCAATATTAAATATTTCTAGTCTACAAAAACGTAGAACTAATATTGACTCCATATATATGTTCGGCATACTAAATGGTATAATTGATGTTCCATCATTACTGGGACAATTAAAATTCAATATCGGAATATTCGGTTTCTCAATCTACGAGTCGGAACTCGTAGATTGAGAAACAATGAAGTACTGTTCATCGATCAGCATAGAACAAACTATGGCCTAAATTCTCCAATGACCCGCCTTTGTCGTATTGTTAACTCAAGACAGGATCTGGACTTTTTTGGTTTAAGTTTACAACGATTTAAACGAGCACTAAATAAATAGTCCAGATCTTGTCTCGATGTCCCTTATGTTTGTCAATGCTTCTTTCTTTTTTCTCTTTTATTGTAATATTTAAACCTTATAAATTGTATACATGGACAATGTCCGTTAATAAATAAATAAATAGTATTAGTCATTTTATATATATGTTTATTAGTAAGAAATGACCTTTAAAATATTTCCAATGTCATCTTTTAGATTTTGAGCAATAGACGTAACTCTCTTTACATCAAGAATTCACTTATTCTCGTTTTTCGGATGCGTGGAGAGACGTAAAAAAACTAATAAAATTCTTAAATAAATAAAGAAATCTTCCGCACGACAGAATTTGCCGGATCTACTAAAGGGGTGTATTTGCCCATAACGTATTCAGCATTAGCGTTGAACGGTATTTCACGCTTCAACGTCAAATCTTTTCGGCTTTTTACACAGGGTTTTCGCTCCTGTGAGAAGTTGAACGCTCATGAATGATGCATGAAAAAGCGTCCGGACCATCTATTGACCGCCAATACCGTCAAAATATGTGGGAAACGTTTCAATTGTAATTCTTAAGACCCCCAGAATTTCAGATCTACCCATGGCTGGCCGTCCGATCGGAGATTTTATCATTCGAAGTTAAAAAATACGCGTTACTTTTAACAACCACGTCGGACAACATTTTTCTTAAAAATATTGTAAATATAAAAAAAAACTTTTTTTCAATCAATGGGAATGAAAATCTTATGGTTAATTCTCGGTGTCATGTAAGGATTTGCCGTGACAATATTTATGTACTTTCGATGGCTTCGTTTGCAAAAACTATTAGGATTACAGAATACATAAAAATTCTCCTTGATAGCCCGTTTTTTTTACTGTCGGAAATTTGACAAAAGTGAAGGGGACTGATTTCACAGCGCTGCATGTGGGAGTTTGAATTTGGGCTTGTGTGGGCGCACCCGTTCCATATAATATGAAAACACCGCAATCGACTTAACGTTTGTACGTCAACTAAATCCGGCAATTATGCGTTATGTTTCATATTTTAGTTACCATCAACTAATTCCTTATATGTTGGCCATTTGTACTCATGATTTCGATGAATGAATTTTAGGTTTTTAAAAAAAAAAAATTTTGTTGAATAAAAAAAAATATGTATTTGTTTAATTCATTTTGTTTAATATGTTTTAGTGAATTATATTTTTGGATATTACACTTACAAAAAAAGCAACATGACAAAAATACTTGATTTGTTAGCTACATATGTTCGATGAATTCCATAGTATTTGGTAAAATAAGATAAGATTCATGAGTTAAGTGTACCTTGATAAAAAAGCTACTGTAGCTTCGAAACCAGTCTGTAGAAAAATAAAAACTAAGTAATTTTCAATTAATTTTATTACACTGATAAAATAATTGATCATCATCATGATCATTTCCCTATTTGGCACTAAGCACTGTATTAGCACTCAAATCACAGCGTACCTAGATAATTAGTTACATGGAAGGTAAGGTGATCAGTCTTGTGCTTCAAGTACCAGTCTAGGAAAGAAAATATTGCTATGTTAAATCTCCATTAAAACAAATATTTCACGTCCACCCTCTTAGGAATTGAAACCAGAACTTCGAGAATGGTAGGCGAACGCGCTAACCACGACTTATCTGCACTCTCTTTATTCAGGATTCGTACCTGAGAGGAGCAATATAATATTCAATAAATTAACTACCTAGTTGAATTAAATAGTTGGTAAAAAAGATGTATAAAAATTAGAAAATTGTCTTCAGGCGTTGCCTAGTAGGAGATTTGGTTCAGCCGGGTGAATCTCACACACGTGATAAAGGTTTCAGCTCTTTTACTTTACAAAAGTCAACAGATGGAAGATTTGAGGAAACGTGGATGTTCAAACATGGGGAGAATGGTGAATGTTACAGTGTGTAAAGTGGCCACTCAAACTAGCTAATGACAGGTCATAAGCCCCATATACCCTTCTCAAAAATGTTTTCCCTCTCTGTTGGTATAAATTTAAATACGAATAACTCCCTAGGGAAGAAATCCAGCCAGTCTGCAAGCATTTGGACATACTCAAACATTGTTACATTACATATTATTCCAGATATTTATGTAAAGAGCGTAAAAAGTCAAAAATAAAAGTCAAAATTACTCAATTATTTTATTATGAAAGGTAAATAACTGAAATTGTTTTAATAATCAATATGAAAATGGTTTTATTTTTAAAGCAGATTTAGATAATAATAAAAAAAATATCCATTAAAGAGAACGTCGTATTCATAACTGAAGAAAATAAAAACGAATTTATATTAAGGGTAACTAGCCTAGACGGTTATTTTTTTACCCATCCAACATTTTGAAGAAATACGTTATTTTAGTTTTCAATAGGATATAATTATTATTTTCTCGAATACAAAGTTTTCTGTTATATTTTCTCTTGTAGCAATAATCGTATTTTTTTATTCGTTTAAATATACCTCATATTTTAATAGTTCTAACAATGTTTAAATTGGTCGATTGATGCTCTACAATAATTATTGATTCGCCATTAAACAGTTGAGCAACAGTCGATTTCAATATTTCAATTTATACATGAGATAAAATATCTGAAAAAAATACAGTAATTGTAATTATTTTATTAGAATGAATACATGGTAATAATTTTCAGAGTAATAATGCGTAACCTAGAGAGGAACTCAAACGTACGAAAACCATTCTACAACTATTGGGTATTAAGTTAGCTACAGTTTGCAGCAAAACAATGGACCGTGCTCAGTTCGAAAATTGCCAAACGGATATTATTTGCATTGTAATTTCTTTTAAATATGTACTTGAGTATTTATCATTGCAGGGTTATTCCAATCTATTTTTCTAAAATTTGCCTATATTTTTTTATAAAACTGAAAATACGTGTTTGTGTTTATTATTTTTTTTATTTATTCATTTAATTCACAATATATTTATGTTTTATTTATTGAGACATAAATCCCAACTCCATTGAACCAAAGTCCAGTGTTGAGTTTGTATGTTTGTCCGTCACATCTCCGAAATGACGAGTCGTAGCGGCCTGAAATTTGGACACGTCATTTAAGATGCAATTTCAAGGTTAACGTTGCTATTTTCGAGTAAAATTTTAATCAACCGCCTAGTGCGGCCGTGACATATTGCCCATAATTAACAGCAAACATACTTTAATTTACAAATTAATCCCATAAATTGAGAAAAAATAGTATCTGAAGTAAATATATTGATATAAGGAAAGTTTTTAAGCAACATAATACACGTGTCGGGACAATAAATGCCAAAAATCAATGTAAATCATGGAAAAATGTTCGGAATCAATTACCTGTGAAAACCGACTCTTTTCACATCGTTGACGCTCCTACTGCTGCAAGCAAACATACTGCAACTCACCATAGTCAATTTTTATTTATTATAACGTAAATATCTAAGTTATTTACAAACAAAGCCAAGCACAGCTACAAAAGCATCCGATCGAACCGTTGTGTTTAAGTTGTCAAATGAAACAAAATGGCCACTAATTGGTTGCTAACCAACAAACCAACATCGATTGCGTTCTATAAAACAAAGTGATAGGGCTTCTCTCTAGGTTACGCATTATTGCTCTGAGTTATAATTTATTAAGTAAAAAGACATGTTGTTCGTTAATATTAATTCTAAGCTTATAAATAAGTACTTTATTGATTATGCTTACAGCAATAATGGCGAGAAATCCCAAAATGTGTTCAAAAACGAAAAAAAGGATTCTGTAAATTTTTTTTACAACCAGAAACGTGCAAATTAGAGTAATAAAACTTATAATTAAGGCTGTGTTGGATTCCATTCTAAAACAGTAATAAAGAATATTAAAATTGGTAAAAGGTATTTGTATATGTATGTAGGTACGTAGTTAAGTAACCCAATAGTTTGTGTTTGTCAATTTTTTGGTAAACGAGGACTCGATTTTACTTCCTAGGGAAGGAATAACAATCCATGTTTTACAATAAGGACGGAGAACATTTGAGGGGAGGAAACATAAAAGTTTAGGTATTTATATAATGTTAAAACATAGACAAAATGGTGAATGTTGTACCGTTTGTAAAGTGGGCACTTTTCCAGCCAGTGAATTTCCTTAGTCCTGTAAATGCCTAGACTTTCTTTAACTTTTTATCTTAAATGTTGTGTGAGTCTCTGTTGCATTATGTTGGAAAAATACGTGTTTTAATATTTTAAATACAAAAAACAAAAAAAAAATCAGCGCTTATGAAATTCCTGAAATGTTAAAATTTTTATTCTTCATATTCTTAGGTAATCAGACTTTGAGGTGTGCAAAAGTTCTGACCGAATTAAATTATTTGAAGTTGATTATGAAAACTATATTTTGACATAGGTTTACTACCTTACTTTAATATTTTATTATTTGAAAATATTTATTTAATTTATAAACATATCGGCACGTGTTTCTCTAAGCATTGCAAATAAAAATATGTTAATCGAAGCTAAACTGGCAGAGCACAACGGATTTTTAGTCCCAACATTTATGTATGGAAGTGAAACATGGAATTGGCAGAGGAAGGATAAAAACCGAGTAAACGCGGTTAAAATTCAAGCTTTTCGACGAATGTGTGGGAAATCAATGTATTGCAGGGTTACAAATGATAAAATCAGGCAAGAGTGTAAATTTGAGTCAATTATTTATAATTGATAAGATTAAGAAAGGGTCTCTGAGATGGTTTAGTCATGTAGAACGAATGGACGACAAAAGAATGGGACAACAAGTATATATGCTGAAAATGAACGGTAACGTGAGACGAAGACGACCAAGGAAGGCGTGGCATGACGAGATAAACCAAAATCTTAAGTCTGGTCATGTCAAAATCTGACAGAACCGAATGGCATGTATGACAAGATGTATGAATATGGAAGAAGCTAGGAATATATGCCAGGATAGACGTATGTGGCGGTCCATTATTTTTATTTTATTTATTTATTTAATCGCCTTGTAGGCTTGTACAAGTTTTTAATATATTTATATATAAAGAACAGACATGTATTTTACACAAAAGAAACAAAAAAATTAAATGAAGTATTTAAAATAAGAAAATAAAAAAATATAATATCTAATCTTACATATAGTACATACAAATTTATTCCATTGGAAAGAAGAGACGCTCATTTTTTCCCATCGGTTATAAAAAAAATCTTAAAATTAGAAGTTAGAAAAAAATATAAAAATACAGATATGTTTTTAAATGGTATACAATTTTAAACAACATTGTATTATTTCAGTATTTAAATTTGGAGATAATTAATTAATTCACTGCCTTTTAAAATTCAAAAGTGTAAAATTAAATATATCTATATCATTTGCGTATTCATTTGCAAACACATGAATTCTCTTTATAGGCGAAAGTGCACTGTAGTTTGTTGTAGATACATTTATATAGAAGAGTTTTTTTATCTCTGCCTACCCCTACGGAGAAATGGCGTGATGGTAGTAGTAGTAGTAGTAGTAGTAGGTATATCAAAACCGTCAAAACAAGGAGGGTGTATGTGTGTGTGAGCAAGAGTGAGATAGTAATGATGTAAGTGGAGATAATTGCGGTTTTAAATTTCGTCAGAATATTATTTTTACACACAAAAATTTATTTTTAAATTTTTTATTCAAACATTTATATCACAAAAGATAGTAAAAAAGTGATGTGCATACCTTTTAAATTTCAGAACATGCGCAGTCTTTCTTAAGTCTTCTTTTTATCTTCTTTGCAGACCATTTGTGACGTCAGCTATGAAGTTAGTAAATGCATCAAAATAGTAGGGAATGTAATTGTTGAACAAAAGGTCCCTCCATTGGGGTACAATAACCTTAAAAAATATTTTTTCATTTAATCAATCCGTGTCCGATCTGAAAAGACGTGGCGTAACAACTCCAGGAAACATCTAGGAACGTGTTAACTTTTTGCTCCCTGGCTAACTAAAAATAACTATATTCCTTCAATTCTTTCATCTGTTGATGTTGGTGAAGTTAAAGAGCTGAAACTTTTATTTACGCAGGTGAGATTCATCTAATTGAATTATTTCACCCACATACTAGGCAACGCCTGAAAATATTATTTTTTCAATTTCTATACTTCTTCGTGGACCAGGTAATTTATCAACAATATTTTGAGTTTGTCCAAATTTTTGTAGACAAGGACTGGATTCAACTCCCTGGGGAGCTGTTTATATTAACATATTACAACAAAGATGAAAAACATTTAAGAGAAGATAATATAATTTTTTAATAAATAACTTATATGTAAATATAAGTTATTACATCATTCATATGTATTTCTATTTTATTTGCAACTTTTTTAGTGCCCAACATTTCTTAATTGTTAAATTGCTTTTATTTTGATATGAATAATGTACTTAATCAATAGCTACACCACTGTGGAAAATTTATGTTGACTGTTTTTACATTTTTTGTTAATATATTCTTATTTTATGTGTACAATATATGTAAAACCTGTTGTTTTTTCCAAAAAATAAATAAATAACTATGAAAGCAAGTAAATTTTTTTCATGTTTCTTAATTTGGTTATAATGAAGGTTTTAAATTTATTTTTGGAAATAAATCGTATTAGGAAAAAAACATTTTTTTATATTGCAATTCTCTGGCGGTACAAACGTGCATCACATTATTTTTTTCATTTAAAGAGTTTTAAGAATTTTAAGAGAATGATTAAAAACGATCATACATTTTTCTGTTTTTTTTTGCACCCGAAGGGGTGAAACCCGGTCTTTTGTCTACAAACATTTGGACAAACAAGAATATTGTTTTAAAAGAAAAAGTTCAAAAACTCTACTATTTTCAGGGAGCAAAAGGTTGAAAGTGACGAAAACCGTGGAAAAGTTTAGTAGTTTTATATTTTATTATACTTGAAGCCCTGAAAAGAATTCTGAATTTATTCATTAGGCAACAGTTTTAAATGAAACAGTTACATTAAATAAGTGAATTGGGGGATTATTTTTATAATTTATCCATGACGGCTACTGATAAAACAAAGTGATGAAAATTATGAAGTACCGCAATAGGCCACTCATAACTTCAGGGAGCAAAGGGTTAAAAGTGATGAAAACCTTGGAAAAGTTTAGTAGTTTTTTATTTTATTATACTTGAAGCCCAGAAAAGAATTCTGAATTTATTCATTAGGCAACAGTTTTATGTGAAACGGTTACATTAAAGTAAAAAAATTGGGGGAATATTTTTATAATTTATCCATGACGGCTACTGATAAAATAAAGTGATGAAAATTATGAAGTACCGCAATAGGCCACACATATGCTAGACCGCGTAAGCGTGCTCTATGAAAGAGATACAAACAAGACTAGAAAAACGTTGAGTTAAATTAAAAAGATAATTTTATTTTAAAACAGGCTTACTAATGAGAGGGAGAGAAGAAGAACTGGATAGAAAAGACACAGGATGAGCTTTAGTATTTCTCTCACTACGTAACACGTTCCTATCACACAAAGGACTCCAATAAACAAATCCTTGTTGCGAATAACAACATCTAGTAAGTCTTTCATGGTTCTGCAAAGTTTATTCCAAAAAGAATTCACCTGCTAAAAACACAAATAAATAATTGAAAATTACTTTGCATCGACATATTAATACGGAGACTCGCCCTATAGAGTAAAATATTTTCAATAATAGTGACATGAAAACGTCGTAGTTACAAATTAAGTTTATATAAACCAGAGCTGCATTCGATGATCATGCATACGCTATCAAAAGAAAAGTTTGTATCTTAACCTTAACAATCTACATTAGTTTTTTGTGAATCCCAATCTGATTCTTTCCTTTAATTCCTTATTATTTCGACCCATTTATTTCTTTTCACTGGGTTTTGCGAAAATATCATTAAGTCACGTTTATTATATTTTTAAAACGTAATCTTATCAGTGTACTCCTGCAACTTAAGATGACTTTGCAATGGGGAAATATAACGCTTTTCTTTACGTTTTCAAGGTAATAAATTTGAAAAGTAATAAAATAAATTTGAAAGAACAATTTCATGAATCTTGACGCCACAACAACCAAGGCCAAACACGTCGCGTTTTTCTAATAACATATTTTTATTGAATTTCTTTTTAACATTAATATATGAAAAAATTTCTTCACAATATCCATATTGATTTTGAAAATACAATTATTAATTATTCTAAATCAAAAAATAAAGTAGTATGTGATATTTTCCTATTGCGCTGCTAGGCGTATTTGGATGTTTACAAACTACTACTACTACTACCATCACGTCATTTCCCCGTAGGGGTAAGCAGAGAGAGTGGACCGCCACACACGTCTAGCCTGGCATATTTTCCTAGCTTTTTCTACATTCATACATCTTGTCATACATGCTTTTCGGTTTTGTCAGCTTTTGATATGACCAGACTTAAGATTTTGGTTTATTTGATCATGCCACGTGTTCCTTGATTATTCTCATCTCACGTTACCGTTTATTTTCGTCATATATACTTGTTTTATCGTCCATTCGTTCTACGTGACCAAACCATCTCAGAGTCGCTTTCTCAATCTTATCAATTATACTTGAGTCAGACGTTTACAAATATTTGAATAATTATGGTTTCACGTTTTGTTAATCAATCATGAACAAATATTTACTAATAAAAAGTTAAACAATCCTTTTACGATGTTAATCCAAAATGTTTTTACTCGTTTTCATGACACAGTCAGGTATTTCTGTTTCAATTCTAAACGTACGGCCCGGCTGGAGATCGAAGAACGACTAAATACGCATTGGGCATAATTGAGCGTTAGGGCATGAGTTGAGTGTCATTGTTTTTGAAGGCTCAGGGCATGTCTATGTGTGTTAATATCTCGATGCAATCAGTTCAACAAAAACTTATGAAAAGATCATAAAACAATTAACTTACATTTGACATTTAAAAATGCCTCGGTTGCGACTGAAACTGCAATCATGTGTTAATTGTAAAATGTATTTTTGAATACAATGTTTATGCACTTAATTTTACTACCATTACTTAAGATTTAGATGTTGTATTATTTAGACTGCATGTCAGTTATATTACATTGAAGACAAAATTTATTACAGTTATTCATTCAAATATTATGTTCTGTTTTAATTTTATTTTTTCATCAACAGTACTTACTTTATCAATTAAACAAAAAAAATTATTAGAATAGGTTATATAATATCCAATCATTACTTACCATTTAAGTATCTGCCTACTCTTTTTTTTAAATCAACTTGATGATTTAAATTTAAATCAACAACTGTTTAAATTGCAAAACAATTACCAAAAATGCCAAAAGAAACTTGTCAAAGTTCAAAGTAACAGAAGTAAACAAAACTGAATTTTTATCTACAAACCGACTCGAAAATACTATTACCAACAGGAAGAAAACAATATGTGGGGATGATTTTAATCGGTTGAAAAAATGATGATTTTGATATGAAAATTTGATGGTTTCGAAATAAAAAAACATCTCCCATCATAGGATTCAAACATAAAATTAGGAATAGTCCAGAAACTGCATACGAGCATCAAACAGAAGGCGACTAAACTACTTTTAAATGAGTAATTTTACGTTTTGACCCATTAGTTTTTTTATAGACGTCGCTCAGTACGCAACTCCCGATTTGAATTTAATTAAGCCGTGTTGCGTCGTTTTCAAATAAAGAAATGCTGCTGGGATAAAAAATAAACAGCATTAACAAAATATTTGCATCGTAGATCTTTTTAGCCGTTTCGCTGTCCATTTGCTCTACGTGTCCGAACCAACGCATCCCCCTTTCTTGATTCTGTCGATAATGTCTCAGCCTTACATGGTTCACGCATTTCGACATTTGTGCACCTATCATACATCGTTTTACCTCACATTTGCCTGAGGGATCAAGTTTCGACAGAATTTAACCTACTTTTATCATTATTTTTCCAATTCCATACTTCGCTTATACATATTAGAGTTGGCACTAGAACTCCATTGTGCGATAAACATTTGTTTGCCAAAGTAGATTTTAGTGCACCGTTCACCCTGTTTCCGGCACTCACCCTCCTTTCAATATCTTTCTTGGTCTTTTTATTTCTAGTAAACAAACTTCCCAGATACACAAATTCTTCTACCTGATTCAGAATATCTCCGTTCACTCTAATCTCACACTTAGTCATGTTTTTATTTCTTTCGAAAAACCATAACTTTCGATTTATCAACATTCATAGGCAATTCGCTTTTTTAATTATAAATAAAATCAATATCATTTCCCTAACCATACTCGCTGGTGCATAGAGAGACTGCAGCATATATCGATCATATGTTATATTTTGATGGTAAGGCGGTCAGTCTAGCGTTTCAAGTGTCAGCCCAGGAACAATGAAATATTGCGGTACAAAATCACCTTTATTATTGAAATTTTTTGTTGATCTTCCCAGGAATTGAACCCGGGACCTGGGACTTGCAAGATTAGATATCAAAATTCAACATTTTTCGAATGTTATAATTTTATTCCACTAACATAATTGTACTCGTATTACTAGTCAAGAAAAGAAAAGTACTTAAAAAATATTGTATGTTAAATTATTGTTTTTTCTGCAAAAAAATATGCAGTGGTAAAAATTCATTATGTATTTAGACTAAAGTTGCATTGCTTTTAATTTTCATTTTACTTTTCATAGCGAAAAACCCAACACCGACTGTTGTACGTATTAAATCATATTTATTTTGCGTTGTTTGTAACAATGAAAACTCACTGAATATTTTCACCCCCTAGTCTAGTGCTGAAAGCGTAATTGGAGTATAACTACCCCTTCACCCACAGTTAATGTCGTATACTACTAACTGACAAACCTTTATTTCATAACATGTACAAACCTTCTGAATTACTAATTACAGCTCATGAAACCGCTTTTTAATACACATTCATCTCTCATAATATATCATCATCCCCTTATCTGCACCCATTGGTGCATAGAGCACTGCATTGGTAAACTAAATGGTGCATGGTTTGATCATCTGTTACATGAATTAAATGTGATTAATCTTACGTTGCCGGTTCCGGTCCAGGAACCATTAAATATTGCGATTTGAGTGACCCTTAAAATCTATATTCATCAACCCTGCCAAGAATCGAATCCAAGACCACGAAAATGGTGGACAAATGCGTCAACCACTATACAACAAGGCGGATTTATCTCCACTCGATTTCGTTTTTCAGGATTTTTCTGAGTAGAAATTACTCGTCCGGGGTTCTTGTTTTATTTCTCACACATATAACTGTATTTTTCACCCGCCTGGCCACAGACTAATTGTGATGTAACGATGATTTATTTCAATTCTACGTGGAAATAAGATGATCAGACTTACGCAACAGGCATCAATCCAGAAACTATACAGGAAATATTGCAGTGAAAACCAACTGATAAAATCAAAGTTGTACATATATTTTAATGGGAATCGAACTCGGGATCTGAGGCATGGAATACAAACGCCGTAACCAGTTTGCCACGCGGTAAAACTACCATTGAACTTAATATTTACCATATCTAGTATATTCAGTACCGTTCTCTAAGATAAATGGCATGGTTGCTCGGGATAGCAAAAACGTAATTATTCCTTTGTTGAAATGTCGCAAATCCCTTCATCTGTCTTTATTAGAAATACGCAGAACTGGGATTAAAAATTACTTAATACTACGAGTGATGTCCCATCTCTGTTGCAATCAAACTCTTGTTAAGATTAACATATTACAACAGCGATGGAGAATATTATTTTCGAGAAGGATATATGGAAGTCTAAGCATTTACTGGGCTTATAACCTGTCATTGGCTGGTATAAAGCGGCCACTCCAGCTTTAGTCTTTTAAATCCTGTTTTTCTACAATCATTTGAACTTTATCAAAATATTCATAACTAAGCCAACTAGTTCAATCTTTATATAAAGATTGAACTTGTTGGCTTAATTGACAATATTTTGATTGGTATTTTGCTATGCTTTTAAAAATATGCTTTTTGCTATACACATACATTTATTTTTTACTATCACTTTAAATATGTTTTTTACTATGTATTCTGTTTTTATTTCACAATTTCAACATCATCATCATCATCATTCCCTTTCCGCACCTGATGGTGCATAGGGCACTGCATTGGTACACCAATCGCAGCGTATCTTGATCATTTTTGTTACATGAAGGTAAGATGATCAGTCCTACGCTTCAGGTACCAGTCCAGGTACTATAAAATATTCTAGTGTTAAACCCCTGTCAAATAAATATTTCATATCAACCATGTCAGGAATCAAACCCGAGACCACTTGCATGGCAGCCTAACGCGCTGACCATTACACCACGAGGCCAACATTTTACATTTACTGAGTTTTAAAATATTTTTATACACATATTTATTTATTTTTAATGTTTTTTACTATGTTTTTGCTTCGTTTTTTTACTACATTTTTACTATCTTTTTACTACATTTTTTCCATATTTTATTTCATTTTTTTTCTTTGTTTTCACTTTTTCCTCTATTTTTATAACTGTTTCCATATTTTGATAACTGTTTTGTATATTTTTTTTACTGTATTTTGTTTCGTTATTTTATTTAATCTATTTATGTTATTTATTCTATTTATTTTATTTACTTTCTTTTTTACTTAGTTTTAATTTATTTTTTTATTTGTTCAGTTCATTTACTTTTTTAATATTAAATAAAAAAAATATATGCAATACTTGGCACCTTTCCATTATTTTGTCCATCCAAGGGCAGCAACTGGAAGAAAGTGAACGTCCACAGACACGACGCGCCTTTATTTAGCGTGAAACGATTATTAGTTGTATTTGTAATATAAAACAAAATATTTCACTTCCATTCTACCAGGAATCGATCATAGGACTTCGAGCATAAATAAACTTAAACATTAAACTTATGTATCGTCCAGAAATAATGTGTACACTCTGCTGCATAATGCTGTCATTGTATTGTATTGAGCATTGCGGAGAAGTGTAATTTACTTGAGCAATAAATTATCAGAACATTTCCGGAATTTGTGAAATATGGTTTGGGTCCAATAACGATTTTACTCTGTCGTCTAGTCCATTCATGCCCCATCGTTACAATAGGTTGAGACACAGCAAAATCCCGCAAACGACTTGCACGCGGCCCCTCACCCTCAATTCCAACCATTTGTATTCAAGCATATTTCCCGTGCTTAGAAATCATGTGACTTTTTTACGATGAGCCTCCAGCGCACTGTGGTACGTTTTCGCTGTGATATTGGACATATACGATTTTGCCATTAAAACGTTTCATTGCCTCATAAATGCAACGTTGCATTCATATTGGAAGGAATATTTCGGAATTGAAATTCATGACTTCTATTTTAAGTCTATTTTCCCCAATCGAGATTGCTGGCCATAAAGTACTAAGTTATTGTCATTCTGTACAAATATGGCATTTTATTGTATCGATGCAGTGTTTTCACTTAGAAAATTCGTTTATGGAGTTTTTAATTATTACGTTTTTTATTTATTTATTTAACGAACTTATACAGTTCATTCTAACGATGGTTAATGCAATTTCTAATAATAAATACAGGTACTCATAAAATAAAACACAACTAAATAAAATTGAAATTAGGACAAAAAATAATAATAATTACTACCTCAAGACAAGATCTGGTCTATCCTAGTGATTGTTAAAATCTATAAAGACTTAAACCAAAAAGTCCAGATATTGTCTTGAGTTTACAATACGACACAATAGGGACATCGGTGCATGCATGCCATAGTTTGTGCTGTGTTGATCAAGGAACAGCACATTATTATTTCGCAACCGGTGGATTAGAACATTGAATGCCACTTGTTTCAGTAACGATGGTACATCAATGGAGTCATTCAGTAAATTAAAATTAAATATGGAGTCAATGTTATTTCTACGTTTTTGTAGACTTGAGATTTTTAACATTGACTCTATTTATCCCCAAATAAAGAGTACTCACTTTAATACGCGCATATAAACTTTAATGTTGTAAATTGTAAAATTCTTTTGTTTAAAGTATACCATACATGTATATTGTCAGTGATACTAAAAACTATTAAACCTGTTTTACGGAAATAAATTCATTCTCAGAACTTATTCTTACGTATTACATTTTTTTTCATCACATAAATATTTAATATACCCGTTTTTTTGTCCTATGAACAGCAACGTGCACTGATTTTACTTACCAGAAATCTGATGGAACAAGCATGTTATTACAAGTGTCCTGACAAAGAGACGAGCACGTCTTGAAAGTAGTAGACAAAGATAAGTTGGCAAGTGATTATGAACGGTTTTCATAGCCCATACCGCGAAATCTTAAGACCATAAAAATCTACTGATTTTTTTCAAATGGTATTTTTTCAATAAAAAAAAATCGTATTTGACCTACGCCAACGAAGCGATACGCATGACTAGGGACTTCCCTAAACTAGATTGGGGAGGGGTTGGGGTTTTTTGGATGGGATGCTAGTTCTATATATTAAGGGTTGAATCCATTTTCAAATTATAATAATGACCTTTTTCATCAAGTTTCGCGATCTGGCCTTGAAACCAACAAGCTACAGAAATGGCTTGGTGGGATTTTAGTTTAAGTAAAAATATAACAATTCAAATTCTGAAAAAAATGTAAAAATGCATAATTATACTATTTAAATAAAAAAAATATTAAAAAAAAAAAAACGCGTGTATACAATTATTTACTCACATTTAATACATTTTATTATGTTTGGATATTTTTCAATGTCACTATTTTTTCAGATGTGAATTAGAAATTTTACATTCAAATCTATGTAAATAAACCCATGTGCGAACTTTAGCCTAATCTAGTTAGAGAAATAACCGGTGAGTTTGGCTTGAAAAGAGGCTAAGTCATCTCTTGTCTAATTCATTGCGGCTTGTGACAAGTGATTTATGATACTTTTCCCGGTAAGTTTATTTAACAAGCCGAGCTTTTGGCTTACGGAGAAAGAACAAAATGGGATTTCTCACTTTTAAATTCGGAATAGCACAAAGGCGAGTCTTTTGTTTCGAATTAATGAAAAATCCGTTTTTCTCTTGTTTGCGTCGCGCGGCTAATTGAGATCTATGTTAGCTGCTCATTAAATGTATAAAGCAGAAAGAGACATTTCGCGGGAGTATTAAAGTTAACCTATTTTTAGAACAGGTTAAAAGGTCTAAAGGAGCGAAGATACTCTCCAGGTAAATTAGAAAATTAAGCGTATTTTCATTGACCCGTATAAAATATAATTTTAGAAGTAATTGTCCTTTTTCAAGAAAATTAATTGTATCCAAACACCAATTAAAATCATGTACGGAGGGTCGACGAAAAGCTAGCCTTAATGAGAAAACGCACATTATTTTTCAACACAGTCCTCTTTTAGGGCAATACACATTTCTAGATGACTTTCCTTCTTCTTCATCCCTTTGGAAAAATGATTTTGCTTGAGCTCTTTAAAATAATAGTGTGAAGGTTCGATGATCACCTCATCGCTTGTTAGAAAATGGCGTCCTCCAGACCATTATTTAGGTGTAGGAAGAGGAAAAAGTCGCACAGGGCTAGATCTGTTGAATACAATGGATGGTCAATCAATTTGCAGACAAATTATTTTTGTTACAGTCATCTATTTAATTTATTTCAATAAATTTTGTGTAAAAAATACGTATGCTTTTAGTACTTAACCCGCCCGTTCCTATGATGTAACCGGCGTTGCAAATTGCACTTAATTCATTAATATCTTGTCAAGTACTTTGAATATCACAACGAATTTTTTTGTAATCTTCAGGTGATTTGATCCGCACCAGAAAAAAAATATTTCATATCTTTAGGCTTATTAGATAATTTTAAATTAAATATTTTGTCCACCATAATCTCAGAAAATAACAAAACGTCGAGTACTCTTGAGGCAAATATGTAAAACATTCATTTAAGAGAAAGATATATAATCTAATGAGATTACTAAGCAAGACACATATATAATTTTAATAAAATAAAAAGAGACAGTAATTATCAGTCGATCATTCTATGAGTTTCGGATATCTAATACTAAATTAGTTGGCCTCGGAACTTTATACCAATGAACCAAAAGTCGCCGCTCTTTACTAAAAAAAGGTGTGATGTATCTCCGAATTGTAAATTATATGTTTTTGTATGGTTATTTTTTTTTATTTCTGTAACTGGTGGTGATTTTATGTTTAAGAACTAAAAAAAAATGTAATTTTCTAATTAATGTTACTCGACATTTAATATGAATATTCAACATTTAATGAAGTGCATTAAAACAGTCGTGCAAAGAAGGAAAAATGTAAGTACTTAAAATATAATATTTTGATTTTGTCCAAATTTTTGTAGACAAGGACTAAATTCAACTCCCTGGGGAGCTGTTAATATTGACATATTACAATAGATATGAGGAACATTTTAGATAAGGTAATATAGAAGTCTAGGCATCTACAGGGCTTATGACATGTCATTGGCTGGTTTACGTGGCAACATTACACACTGTGTCACATTTACCATTCTACTCATATTTAAACATCTATATTCCTTCAATTATTTTATCTGTTAATGTTTGCGAAGTTGAAGAACTGAAACCATTAGTTATGCGGGTGAGATTCGTGTAATTGAATTATTTCACCTACAGTCTAGGCAACGCCGAATTTTTTTTTTTTTTTCAATTTCTATTGTATTTCATGGACCAGGTGGATTTATCTACAATATTTTGAGTTTTTACAATTTTTTGTAGACAAGGACTGGATTCAACTTCTTGAGGAGCTGTTAATATCAACATATTACAACAGAGATGAAGAACATTTTAGAGACGGTAAGGTTTCAGCTCTTCAAGTTCCTAAACATCAACAGATGAAAGAATTGAAGGGATATATATGTTTAAATATGGGCAGAATGCTGAATGGTACTAAGTGTGTAAAGTGGCCACTTAAACCAGCCAATGACAGGTCAAAAGCCCTATAGATGCCTAGACATCTATATTACCTTCTCTAAAATGTTCTTCATCTCTGTTGTAATATGTTATTAAAAAAATGTATTTGTTGAATACTGGCATTTACAAAAATATAATGTGGTGTATTCATGTACCTTTTTTGGTTTTATTTTCTCAGGAATGAAATAGTAAAATCGAAATCGTAAAGGTACTAAAAAAATTATATATTGTGTATTTCATCGAAAAATAAGAATAAGTTAACTATACTAATTTGTATGAATAAAATTTCACCATCTTATTTTTAAACCTCGAAATAATAAATGCTTATTTCAAAAAACATTAGTTAAAGTTTGTTTATATTAACACAAACGTGAATATTACCGTGAGCGAGAAGATTGTTAGTTTTAACATAATTAACGAGGTAAATGATCTGAGTATTATCATCCTAAATGAATTTCAATCAGGCATTTTTTTTGTGGGATTCCATTGGGAAAGTAAATCAATCGTCACTCAAGTAGTTTTGATATTCTGTAGTGTTGTGTTTTGTAAACATAAACAAAAATGTCATTGCACTTGAGACAAGACCATTTCCATAAAAAAGTCATTATTAAATAAGATGATGTCATTAAACTTTCGATTGTTTGTAAAATAATAAATTGGCCTTTTTTTAACGGCTGTACAGTGTTCAAGCAGTTATTATCCCAAATCCGTGGAGAGTCCGAGAGATAAGGAATGCTCATTACGATACGCAGTTCGTAGATATTGCTCTGTGCTAATTGTCACTTCAAATATTGTTTTATGACGATTGCGTTATAATTTGCATTTTAATGCTGTATTTAAGGTGTTTTCCAATACAAAATGAATAATTATGATGATTAAGGTTATAATCTAAGAGTATGTGAAGGTTTCCATTTCACAATTACTTTATTTTAAAGGCTAGAAAAAACGAATTTAGTGTGGGTAACCACAGATTACCACACAGGAGCTTATGGAAGTTTTTTCACATAGTTTGTTAAAGGTTTTAATAATGTTTTTTTTTTTTTGATTTACATATTTTTTTTTACCTCTTTCTTTGTAAAGGAAAAATAAGATTAAGTGAGTTTTATTATTTTTTCTATTATATTTTCTCTTCATGTTTGCCTTCTTAAATACAAAATAAAATGAATAATTGGTTCAATTTTGCTTGCACGATGGCCGATAATAAGCCAATAAACTAACACACCTCATTGCCGTCAGAATCGGGAAAATTTGATTGAAGGTGACAGACAAATTAACTGTATATACTTGGCTGGTTGCTCTGACGACGATCGGGGCATTGAAAGCAGTAAATGTAAATTCACAAAATACAAATACACGAATCTTTTGAAAACAAAGATTTTTTGAAAAAGCAAATAAATTTACCGTTCACAAAAGCTAAAATTTTTTATTGTTTTTGCAATGTGCTGATCTGAAAAAAGGCCACAAGACCTTTAAAACAGATTCAGGTAAGTGGTGGGGGGGCTTTCGATGCACGATGGCCGATCCGTGAGCGGATGCGTTGTTATGATAGAAGAGAACTTTTTTGTAAGACAAACCGAGGCATTTTTTTAAAATTCTGTGTTAAACAGTTCAATAATGCTGCGTTGTAATCTCGAGTTATTGTTTTACCTTTTTGCGAGTAATCAATAAGAATTATGCCTTTCGCATCTCAAAAAACAGTCATCACCTTCCCGGCAGATCGGATTGTCTTTGCCTTCTTCGGTGGGCCTTAGCCGTGTTTTCTTCACTGATTGGACTGTTCTTTCATCGTTGGCGTAAATTATGGACTCATGTTTTATCAACAGTGACGTATCGATGAAAAAAAATTATTTGGACCATGTTTTATCTTGCCCAAAGCTTCTCCGAATCCGTCATCCGAGTGCGTTTTTGTTCAATAGTAAGCAAACACAGCACCCATCGTGCAGACAGCCTTGTCATGTCCAAATATTTGTCTATGATGATGCGTACACACTGAATTGATATGTTTGTAGCCTCTGCTAGCTCACGGATATTGATTCAACGGTTTTCGCCTTGGGGGGTCATCGCCAAAAACACTCAAACGACCACGAACAAATTTAGCTTTCCAAAATTTAAC
The DNA here is from genome assembly GCF_059751315.1 of Micrasema longulum. NCBI lineage: Eukaryota > Metazoa > Arthropoda > Insecta > Trichoptera > Brachycentridae > Micrasema > Micrasema longulum. The sequence goes on from NW_028279164.1 coordinate 51,516, forward strand.
TTTTGCTGCGATGGTGCAAACTTACCATTAACAGCATCCAGTTCGGTTTTGATTTCTGCATTGTTTTTCCTTTTCTTGTGAAGAAATTTAATTACTAAACGATATTCGACTTTTTCAATTTTTCGCAAAACAAACAAGTTGCTTGTTTGTGACGGCCGTGATTTGGCGTTCTTTTATCTCTTTCTGTGCCTACAAAGATACGGTGTGATGGTATTTATTTTAAAGAAACAAACAGTCGACAATGACATAATAACAATTTTTTAAATAGGGTTTAAAGACAGACCAGCGAAGTTTCTAAATAAGAATCATACATATTATTAAATTATGTTACAACAAAAGGGTGTGTTTATGTGTATTTGTCTGAGAGTAAGTGTAGATGTGTGTTTATGTGTATTTGTGTGGAAGAAAGTGTTCAGGTGTGTGTAAGTGTGAGCATCATTAAATAGTAAGTGGGGTCGTATCACAGCCAGAAAAAATAAGTCTTAATGTATTTTTAAATAAATTAAGGGGCATGTTAAATATATCAATAAATGATAAAAGGCATTATAATTAGAGCAAGAACGATGGAAGAAAGAGTGTTGTGCATAGTTATTGCTACAGACTGGCAGATGGAATAAATACTTATTTCTTGTCACGCGAAAGGAGACATTAAGATTAATTTTGGTGAGTAGGTTAAAAGAGTCTATTTTATTATTTAATAATTTATGTAAATAGCATAATTCAGATACAGTGCGTCTATTTTCAAGGGTAAAAAATCCATTTTGTTTGGCAGATAAGCTGTAAGTACAAAACGTTTTATTGTCTTTATAATCTAGTTATTTTAAAAATTTCCGTTCAGCATTTTCAATACTTTCTATGTTTGTTATGTATGTTTGCTTATGTATGAAATACAGGTTTTTGGTTCGTACTAACAACTAATTAAAATAATTATGTCAGTTTGAAATCAAAATATATTTATATGTCTTAAAACATCTCTAAAAAACAATTGTTTTACCGCGATTCATTGGTTTTACTGTTTAAGTTAATTTTATTTAGATACGAAAGAAAATTCAAACTGTAATATTAATAACGTGGAAAAACTAGAAGCTTCTGCGAGAAAAAAGCGGGAAAAGAGAACAACATTTCACGATTGTTAAATAAATAAGTATTATAATGTGTACAGCTGACAAGCAAAGAAGAAAGTCGTTTAATAAATATTTTACGATAACAGTTAGAAAAAGTTCTCGTTTTTCACACTTTCTCGCGCCATTTTGATTTCTTACACGTGTCCGATGGTAAACGAAATATTTTATTTCGCAGACTTTCCGGAAAGCTATTGAAAGATATTGTTATCGGTTTTTTATTAAAGATATTACAACATCAAAACAATTTATTTACTTCCGACAATAAGGAAGTTCAGTGCTCCGGGAAATTAGACACGAAAAATGTTTTCTTATTCGCGGTTAAAGTTAGAGCACTTAATTGAACGGTGAAGTATCTCAAAATTGTATAAAAATGAACTTCTTTGAATGGCTTCGTAAATTCTTGTGAACAAACCAAAGATGTAGTGATGGGTTTCCGGTTTACGGGAAGCCAATTCAAGCATTTACGGTCGCAGGCCCTACGGCATGGAATGCTCTCCCAGCAGAGGTCCGAAACTGTGAGAGTGAAATGATGTTTCGGAAGAAACATAAAACTCACTTGTTTTCTAAATCATTTGAATAAATTCTTAGCATGTGATGACAAAGTACATTATTTTTATTAAATTAAAAGTTAAAATTAAATTTATATCTTTATACTAGCGGACTGGACAGACGTCCTGCCCGAACATTAGTTTGCCTGCTATTATCTTGGAAAAAGATTTTTCATTGATACGTAGGTACCTAGAAACTTGTTTATGGTTAAATTCCAAAACATAAAATAAATATTTTTTCAAACGCGGCATTCTTTTTGCAAACGTCAAACTCCGATCTTCTCACCAACAGAGGTATGTACTTATGTTAACATACGATTTTCAAAAATGTATTGAATTTAATATTATTTTAGTATTACAAAAATCCTGTAAAAAAAAAAAAAAATGGTAGAAATTATAAGAAATTTAAGAAAAAAATCTGATTGAGATCCACAAAAAACAAATGCTGTTTGTAAATATTCAAAAACAAACTTTTTTATACACAAAAAAAAACATCTTTCCATTTTTTTGTAAATGTATTCTCCTCGAATGCAGCCCTGGAGGATTGATGAATAAAACATTTATGCTTTTTACTTCTTTTTTACAAATTAGATTTAAGATTTTAATACCTACGAACACGCACAGCGCAAAGATCTATATTTCTCTGAAAACCGCACGCAAATCGGTTAAGCCGTTTAGGAGGAGTTCGGTGACATCACACGTACAGAGAAATTATATATATAAAGATAATCACTTTGTAAAGCGCCTTTGAGGTATTATATTACGAAAATAGCGCTATATAAGTTATCCATTGTAGTTATAATAATACAAAAAAACTGATTAAGAAAAAACATAGTTAGAAAAAACAGATAAAAATGTAGTAAAAACATTGGAAAAAACATAATCAAAAACAGAGTGAAAAATAATGAGGACCTCTGAAATTCAATAAATAAAAAAATAATGCTTACATGCATGAATCGTGTAGTTTGTATTGTACATTTCAATAAGATGATATAAGTTGATTATGGATACCAGTATATGGATACAAGTACAGTATCTCCCAAAGTAGTATCGGAAGCTTAACGGGCCTGTAAACCAGATGGCGCCATATCTGGTGACAAAACACTCCCCACCGGGTCATCAGTTGGCCACTTTTGGCACTGTGCCAGCGCCGTGTAAGTACAAATACATTCCGTTTTGTATCAAGCTGCTATGCGCCAAAACGCAGATTCCATTTTGAAATATTATTTTAAAATTAGAATATTAGCGGTGCGCGCCTTTTCGGTATTCAAATAAAGTGACACGAGAGAATTTTGAGTGACGATTCTATTTCACAATATTCTGAGTATGTCCAAATATTTGTAAACAAGCTGGATTTCCTCCCTAGGTAAAATGGTTCAGCCGAATAAATCTCACCCACATGATAAAGGGTTCAGCCCTTTTACTTCACAAAAGTCAACAGGTAAAAGAGTTGAGGAAATAAAGGCAGAATGGTGAATGTTACACGGTGTATAAAGTGGTCACTTAAACCAGAAAATGGCAGGTAATAAACCTTGTAAATGCCTAGACCTCCATATTCCCTGCTCAAAAATGTTTTTCTCTCTGTTGCTCTGTTGAAATTTAATGAATTCTTATTTTAACATTTCTTTTTTCTTCGACTTTTTTTTCTTTTTTGTGCGAAAAAGTACCTAATTATATTATTTTTTACTGTTCACAAATCTTTTTTTTTGTCCTTTTTTCTGTCGTCAAAGTCTAGAGTTTACCCATTAAGATCTACAATTATAACAGAAATATAAAACATTTAAGAAAAGAGAATTAAGAAGTCTTATTTTCTTAAATATTATTCATAACAATTTTTTTTTTTAATAAACTTGAATAAAAAACTTTAATATAAAATGTATCGACCATAAAAAATCCTATTCAAACTAGATTATTTACAACTCTTTTGAAATATTCAATCTATCAATTAAGTCGCATTCCTTCAGACAACACGTGTTGCATGCAAAAAAGTGTTTATTTTTATGTACTTGAGGTTGAATTTGGCATGCATTAATTTCGGTTAAGCTAGGGTTTCCTAGGACAGCGGTGCCCGTATCTTAACGGCCGTAGTGAACGGTGATGCGGTAGGCAGCCGTCGTAGCGGTGGCTAGAGAGTGGTTTTATTTTTTAACGGTGTTATCAACACCGTTTTTATAGGAAACCATTCTCTAGTCACCGTTACGACGGCTGTCCACCGCATCACTGTTTACTACGGCCGTTAAAATACGGGCACCGCTGTCCTAGGAAACCCGAGCTTTAGGCGCTAAGTAAAAGAGCCTCAAACATTTATAGAAAACATACTTGCCGCGCGTCATAGAGTGACTTTGGGGAAATGTTTTTACCATAATTCGTTCAAACGATGGGTCTAATTTTAATGATGCCTCGTAGATGAAATAAGAGAAAGGGAGCTGGCGGCGTATTCGTATCTACTGGTGTAGTGGTCGTCAGACGCCTTCGGTTGCTGCTGCTGGTTTTTTGCGTTGAGTGCATATGTAATTAGAAATGAATAACTTCGTAATTGAATGAAAACAATATTTTGAGTTTGTCCAAATTTTTGTAGACTGGATTTAACTCCCTGGAGAGCTGTTTATACTAACATATTACAAGACAGATGAAAAACATTCAAGAGAAGGTAATATAGAAGTCTAGGGCTTATGACCTGTCAATGGCTGGTTTAAGTGGCCACTTTACACACTGTGTAATATTTACCATTTTACTCATATTTAAACATCTATATTCCCTCAAATCTTTTATCTGTTAATGTTTTCGAAGTTAAAGAACTGAAACCTTTATTTATGCGGGTGAGATTCATCTAATTGAATTATTTCACCTACATACTAGGCAACGCCTGAAAATGTTATTTTTTCAATTTCTATACTTCTTCATGGACCAGGTAATTTATCAACAATATTTTGAGTTTGTCCAAATTTTTGTAGACAAGGACTGGATTCAACTCCCTGGGGAGCTGTTTATATTAACATATTACAACAGAGATGAAGAACATTTAAGAGAAGGTAATATAGATGTCTAGGCATCTACAGGGCTTATGACCTGTCAATGGCTGGTTTAAGTGGCCACTTTACGCACTGTGTAACATTCACCATTCTGTTTACATTTAAATATCTATATTCCTTCAATTATTTCATCTGTTGATGTTTGTAAAGTTAAAGAGTGGTCTTTTTTTTAAAGTTTAGTACCGTTCTATTGGTAATTATAATATATTATTAATATCTAGCAGTATTGGAGTAAAGAATATATTTTAGCCTCATTAAAAGTTTACTAAAACCGCTATTGGTAGTATTTTAATCTTAATAACTCTCTAGGGAGTAAAATCCTGTAGAGAAAAGTACCCATATTTCGGACACCATTTTGTTTTCATGATGGTAAATTCAAAATATGAAACTATAATTTACGATTTGTCATTATTTATTTCTTCATTAAATATTTCATTAAATCTTAAAATTTGAACACCCATCGCAATGCACTTTTTGCAATTTTTGCACAACTTTGATATTTTTGATGTGAGGAAAATAGGATCTCAATTTCGGATACAGTGGATGCCTCATTTCAAATACAACGGAAAAGGAAGAAAAAACTAGCAATGATAAAAACATTATAATATTGTTTTATTACAGACATTCCGAACAAATGTATGTGTATGTCTGTATGTATATGTATCAAAATGTGTATACGAATAAGTTTATATTTTGTTTGTCTGTGCTCTATATTAATTTGTTAACTATTATAATATATTCAAATGTAATTGCCTAGCTTGGAACGAGGTTTGTACCCTTGTTAGCTGAGCAAAGTGAACATGGAATTGTATTTTGATAAAGAGTGTAAATAAATAAATAAATTTGGCTTTCCTGCTGACGCTTCTTGTTACCTCACTTAAAAAAAACATTAACTGTACTTAGCCCAAGCTTTCTCATGTGTATCTTCTTAATTTAATTCCTGACTCACCACACTCGACATCTTCAGGATCTTCGATTCATCAAACGGAAAGTGATTTTCATCTGAAGAATTAAAAGAGTCTAACTTTTTTAATCGTTTTCCTGGCGGCTACTGATTTCAACATTACCAAAAGTATTTTACAGCTTGCATGCCAAGATAATAATCGATTTGAGAAAGCAAATAAACGGCGACACCTTCATATTAAACTATGCAATAAAGTATTGACGCTTACCATTTGCTGTCAAACTTGTCTCGAACCGGATATAGTCAAAAACTAGATTTGCCCAATAAACTTTTAGTCCTTATCACCCAGCTTCAATACTCATGGTGACAACACATATGTAATTAAACGGCCACAGCTCTAACCAAAAGTTTTTTATAACAATCCCATTCAGGTAATAGTTTAAGAGTTTTTACGCTATCCGAAATTAAGACACAATACAAAAAATAGGTACTTTTTCATATGCGTCGACAAAAATTTAGACAAATTCGAAATATCTATAAAAATTGAATATTTTAAGAGTTTCTATTTAAAAAAGTAGATCACATATACGAAGAATAATATTTAGTGAACCTACTTCACAAACATTTATTTTTATCTTGGTTATAATGTTTTTCTATAGAAAAAACGAATAACAGTGAGTATTCAAAGTTTCATGTAATATTATTTTCCGTTCTAGCGCCCAAGGCTGTAGTTAGTAATTATTTTTACCGTGTTCCACAAATCTTTTTTTTCCACGCGTATTTCATATTTGATATATTTAATCATTTAGCATTTCTTGAAAATGTTTAACATTGTGTTCATGCGTAATTTTAAAAACGTGTTAACATTCAAATGAACCAAAGAACTTATATATCTGAAATGTTCAGAGATTTTTCTAAATATTTTTTCGCTGACAAACTCCAACAACTGAATTTCGTAATCATTGTCTTTTCTGTTTAAAATTTTGAACGATTTCATATATCATCATTCTCAATCAAACACTCCGCATAATAGTAATGACCCATCAGATTCAAACACATTGAATGTGTTTTTATTAACTGGTATTTACTTTACAGAATCAGATATAATGGAAAAAATTAAAAATTTAGACGTTAAGACAGGACTTGGACATAATGGCATTCCACCATTATTCGTTAAAATATGTGTTTCGAGCGTAATAATACCATTTTATATAATTTTTGACAAAAGTGGAGTCTTTCCAGAACTCTGGAAAATAGCAAATGTTTCCTCTATCTATAAAAACAGTGATAAAGGCGAAATTTGTAACTATCGCCCAATATGCATTTTATCTTGTTTTAATCAAAGGTTTTGAGGTTGCCACTTTTTTTTAAAAAGCCTATTAAAAATATGAGAGAGAAATAAGTAAATTTTGAAGTCGAATTGTATTCCGACATAACTGTCAGATTATGAGAAACGAGCGGCTTGATGCAAAAATAATCTCATTAGGTTCTGTCCCATAGTTAGAAAGTTACGATTGTAAGAAATAAATTAATTATTATGTTTTTTCTATCTGTTTTACTATCTTTCTGAGAGACCGTATCGAGAGCCGACTTTGTACTACCTCAGTAGATAAATGCAGACGATCGTTAAGCATATTGTTTTGGCAATGGTTAATAGTCATATAAAAATCATGTTCAATCGAGCATTTTTTGATTGAATTGGGATTTATTAGAGTTTATAATCGCTTTGAAGTGGGCACTTTCTATCAAAGAAGCCTATTTAAAATATAAATGAGAAATATTTTAATATTAATGACGTAAGGAACGCGGTCTAATTTTTAGCGGTCATTCATTGGCTTATTTCGATCATATGATGTCGATATGGCAAGTAGGTAGAACATACCGAGGTAAGATACAGATAGTACAGAAGTTAATTATACCGTTTCGATATATACAGGTGAAGATAGCGTTCATAATCGAGGCACAGAGACTATGAAATATTCTGGTGTGAAAACACCCTTTTAAATAAATATTTCATATCCACCATGTCGGGAATCAACCCGAGATCTCTCACATGGTAGGCAAACGCGCTGACAATTACACCACGAGGCCGACTGCCTATCAGCCCGATATTTTACGGGTCTGGGCGTGGAGGGGAGATTTAACAAAATGTAAACTCTCACCTTCCAGACGTAGCCAGGCTCTTTATAAACCTGGGCATGGAGGGCGAGAACTATTCACGGGGACCCGTCATAATAGATCTCCATAGGTCGTAGTGATGTCAGGAGCTTGCATAGCACTGACTCCTATCTTTAAGAACAAGAATAAAAATAAGACACTAGAATAAGGCTTGTAAACTAAAATTCTTACTTTTTTTTTAAACTTTTAACTTTTAACCCTCCTTCAAAATTTATGCAAAGTGACATAATATCATTCGTATTATTATATACATATTTATGAATTTATTATAGATTTCAGGCTGTCCACATGTTAAACCATTATAATTGAAATAAAAAAAATATAATGGAAAAGAAGAAATAATCGTATATTATACAATTACAAAATTATCAGTAAGAATTTTAAAAAAAAATCACAGTATGACAAGATGTTTGAATATGGAAGCTAAAAATGTATTCTAAGATAGACGTATGTGTTGGTCCATCCTCTCTGCCTACCTCTAAATGGCGTTATGATATTAGTAGTAGTAAATAGTAGTAGTAGATATTAGTAGTAATATATTAAAATCTTCTATTTTTTGCAAAGGAGAGGTGAAAAATGTCTGCGTGACCGGAATGAACGGTATTATAATAATGACATTCTATAAAGAAAACATCATTTTTCCTCGAGTTAGTGTTAGGTATCAGCAAATCAAATGTTGTTTGGAGTCTTGTCCTGTTGGGCACAAAATATTTTGTACAGCGTCATTAATAAGAATTAATGACGCCCTACAAAAATTATTATTATTATGAAAAAATGACATAAAGTAAATGCCTTCATAAATAATAAACGACTTACTGAAATTGAACATGTTACACGACTAAAAATTGACATAGATAATTCGTATCAACAATTTAACTAGCAAAGTGGCGAGATTTTACCGATTCTTTTTTTTAAATCGATAATTTTGTTAAAAAAATGGAAAAAATTCGAATGTATGAAGCATATTTAAAAACAAAAATATGTTATTTATTTGCAATTACTATGGGAAACAGGAAATCAAAATGACATTTACAGACTAAGAGGACAGCAAAATAAAATATTAGAGTGAGCATATGACCTACCCTATCTAACAGCAACTAAAGAACGTTTTAGACAAACTAAGCAATTAAATGTAACTGAACTCTTTAAACTAGAATCTTTAGAATTTATTTATAAATTAGCCACTGATGTAATTGTTGATGAAGAACTTAAACTTTTTTTAAAAATTAGTAAACATGGACACAATACGAGAATATCAGAAAAATATCATACACAACCTTCTAAAACTCGTAGATTGAGAAACAATGAAGTACTGTTCATCGATCAGCATAGAACAAACTATGGCCTAAATTCTCCAATGACCCGCCTTTGTCGTATTGTTAACTCAAGACAAGATCTGGACTTTTTTGATTTAAGTTTACAACGATTTAAACGAGCACTAAATAAATAGTCCAGATCTTGTCTCGATGTCCCTTATGTTTGTCAATGCTTCTTTCTTTTTTTTTTATGTTTTAAACTATTCTTTTATTGTAATATTTAAACCTTATAAATTGTACACATGGACAATGTCCGTTAATAAATAAATAAAACGAGACAACGATTGTCGAGACTAATAAAACATGGACTGAAATTATATAGTAAACTACCAGAAAAAACTAAGCAAAAGACTCGTACAACCTCTACAAAAAAAGTTAAAAATATTATCATTAATAGTAGAATGTGAATTTTAAAAGTTAAAATATATTGTTAAATGTATGTAACCCGTAAGGATTTATTTATCAACGAAATTATAAAATAAAAAAAATTAGGGAAAATCAATGTGAAAATACCTGTCCGAAAAGGCTTCGCACGTCCTTGTCGCGTATATAATACTATAAAATATCATATAAACGAGTAGCTTGTGACGTCACATCCTGTCACATATGATGTGATGCGTTCTGCTTTATATCGAAACCTGTCAGCCATCTCCCTTATCCACTTTGATGAGGGTTAAGGTTGCTTGTACAGCCAACACGTTGTATGAAGCTTGTGCAAACCGCGTTCGAATCATATCGGTTATCGCAAGTTTGCAAATCATAAAAAATGCATGAACCTCACATTTCGCGCGGACGCTATCGTAGTTTATGGACCAGTACCTGTCTATAAATCAGTAAACGATGAATTTATTACAAATCGCTGATGCTGCTTAGATTACCTCTTGTTTGGCTATGATGTTACACGAGTCTTCATATTTATGTTGTTTTTATTATTTTATTTTTTAACAGTAATAGCCCGCTAAGCCTTAATTTAGAGGCTTGTCAACAGCTGGAAAAGAGAGAACATGGAAGGATGTTATGAAAAATACACTAAAACACCCAGAAAAATTCAGAAAAAAAATCTTGTATTTTTTTCTTGCAACTGACGGGAATCCAACCCCTGACGCCAGTTTCACAGTTGGACGTTTAACCAATTGCGCCACCGCTTCTGTTCAAATAATAAATTTGGCGGCGGCCTCCGTGGTGTAGTGGTCAAGACGCTTGATTCACGCTCGGAAGGTTCCGGGTTCGATTCCCTGTGAGAACACAAAAATTAAAATGTGATTTTTCTCAAGCCTGGGTGCTCTGTGATGTAATTCACCACTGTAATTAGGCCTCCTGGCCTCTCGTGGTGCAAAAAAAAATGTAAATGTAAAAAAATAAATAAATATAATACAAGACTTACAGTACATTTCTAGTATTTTTTTAATTACTGAAATCTTATTTCGCTGTAACAGGCCTAATTCATATGATTATTTCAATCCATTTTGGAAATTAAATTTTTAAGCAGTTTATGTATTGATAATTTTTTTTTTTTTTTAATATTCTTTTTTTGCTTGATGTAACACGACGTTACAACACCGCATAGCAGAGGGATTTTTCACCACAGTCTTTTGAGAGTTAAAAGGCGTACTAGAGTAGAACCTCAGAGTAATAAGGCGCTACCGCTATAGAGCCGCCCATACGGATACAAATCATTATGGGACATACACGGGTTTACAGCAAAACAATGGACCGTAGGTACTCAGGTCGAGAATCACAAGCACAGCGACGAAACCGTTCGTTACGCGTTTATTGTTAAAACAAAAATTTGCAACGCTTTTGTTCTATGCAATAGAGCGAAATGGCATCCCTATATCTATAGCGCGTTATTACTTTGAGATTAACACATTTCGGAAGAATCGCCGTGGTAAACGATGGTGTTAATTTTTTTTTAAATTTGGATTCATTTATTTTTTCTTTCCTTTAACTCGTTTTTGTGTTTTTATTATTCAGTTCCTTTTTATTCTGATTTTTATTTATTAAACAAAAACTACCATTGTAACAAAACAAAAAAAAAAAAAATAAACCAAAATTATAGGCCAATTATAGTTTTATGCACACTTATAAATAAATACAATGAAAAAAAGAAAGAGAATAAAAGCGTACCACCGTATAATTCCACTTTAAAAAATAAGAATTCAACACTTACAATGAAAAAGTACAATTAAAGTGTTTTTTTTTTTGACTCGGTCTTAAAAAAAATTTTTCGTCATCGGATGCACACGGAGTAACCCCAAAACAGATTTTTTTTCTTCTTTTAAACAACAGAAAATAAATATAGTATGAAAGTATGCAAAAAAATAACGCATGCAAAACCTTTTTAAATTAGTACAGTTAGATTTAATCAATATATTTTTAGAGCCTTAATCCAAGTTGCCTCTTCTTCGCCACGCGGGCTTCCGTCGTCCTGGAAGCTCTATTCATCGGGACGGGACGCGGGATTGACATGGGAAGAGGCGAGTGTGCTGGGCAAGGCGTCCGATGATGTCCACACGCACAACATAGGAACGAATGTCGAAAAGAAGAAAAAAAACATTATTGAAGTTAATTTGTGTGGCAATCAATACAAATTATTAAAAGTTCATACAGTAAACATTAACAAAATAAATTATTTTATACAAATTTATAAAGTCGAAAAAATAAACGAATTAAAGATGAATAAGACACTCAGATTCCAAAATAATATCTACATTTCTAAATTCTACGTAAGTCATCGTCAAAATCATTTTCTTTTCAAAAGAATAAAAAAAATATTTAAATCTTCCCAATGAACTAAAAACTATTAAAATTAGTAAAGGTATCACCAAATTAATTCAAAGCAAATTTAAAGAAATATTTTGAACAGCATTCTATTTTAATTTGTATTACTGTATTCTTCTTCTTCTAGTGCCTTTCCAGGTCCTCTCGACGTTGGCAAAAGCATATGTATCTGTCCTGTGCTAATTTTACATTTCGCAGCCAGGACGACTGCTTATTGATGTACTCGCCGGAGTGATTCCTGGGAAAAGATGACCAGAGTGGTTTCCCGTTGCCTTCTCTGGTGGATTTTATGTCGGGGTTACCTTCGATTAGCTGGTGGGTTTTGGTTTTGAGGTGCCACAAACTCGCCCTTCATCCTCTCGTTATCTGCTGTGATCACACCGTTATGAGTGTGATCCCATTGTCCAGGGTTCGTGACGTGGACGCTAGCGAGTTGGACTAATCAGTAGTATGCCGGTGGATTGCAACTGGGCATTCGCAGCATTTTATAGAATCACGTCTTCCAGCAAGATGTGACTCACTGCGACCCTACTGACAGTTTGAACCCTATTACTGTATTACAGTATTATTATTTTCTATTTTTCTCTATATTTCGTTTTTTTTTATTCTCATGAACATTTGAAATAACGTAATTTTAAATTACTCAATAGTTGTAACAGTGTAAGCCAAGCACAAGAGCTGGTCTCTTTTTTTGGAAATTTACAGTTATAAGATTGACTAATTATATACAAGTAGATTTTAATAGAAAAAAAAGGCATTTAATAAAGTATTTATACTCCCAAAAAAAATAATTTTAAAAAATAATTTTAAAAATTCAAGTAGTGTATAACTTCATTATAGTTTAACTCCCTGTCCAGGCGGATGAAGAATACAGTTGCAAAATTCAAGACCGGGTGCGAACAGGAAAATTATGATTATGGTATTTTTTTTATTATAAGTGAGACCAGAATCTAATTATTTAATTATCTATTTTGCATTTGGCTTTATTTTACCGAAATATGAAATCAAAAGTTGAACAGCTTAAGCGCTTGTCTACTAAGTTATCGAGTCAATCTCAATCAGCGATCTAGTTGAAACAATATAGGTACTGCAAACAAAATTGATTTTGATATCTGGAAATGGTCACATCACAATGATGCATGTTTTCATCATGTGATTGAATATGTGATACATATGTTCCACACGTTCACCGCACATATACTCGTCGTTCAGTTTGACGTGTGAAATCGGAAGCGTCCCACGAGGTTTTGAAACTAATTTCCGGAATTTGGTCCCGATCACAAAATCATCAGTTTTATCTATTATTGACTCATTTATCATCTACTGCGTTGTAAAATGAACAAATATTTGAAAAGAGAAGAAGGAACCGTTTGAAAATACCTATAATGTCGTCAAAGGCAAAGGGGCAGTTTTTTAAAGGAAAATCACAAAATGAGTTAAAAATGGGGTAATATTTTACAAGAAATTTCGAATCATTTGCAAAAAGAAATGAGCGGTAAAAAAAGTATTTCAGTACAAAAATGGTATAGGATTTATAAGTTTTTAAAACAATAAACACCAAAGCCCTGATTACAATGGGAAGTTGACATTTATCTTCAAAGTAAAATTAAGTTTTCTATATGAAAAGCAGAGTATGCATACTATTTTTTCATCTTAACATGTTCACAAATCACAACAAGGATAAAAAATACCTTTAAGAAGAGAATATGGAATTCTACGCATTTACAGGACTAATGACATGTCCTTTGCTGGTTAAGGTGTTCACTTTACACACTGTGTAAAATTCGCCATTTTTTCTATGTTTGAACATCCATATTTCTTGAATTCTTCCATTTGTTTTTTTTTTATTGATTTTTTTTTCACATAAGCAAGGCAAGGGGAGTTTTTTTGCAGGGATTTATCTCTTCAAACATTTTGGTAACACAATATAATAATATTTACATAAAATATTAAAAAATCTTAAATATATCGATAAAATAAAAGTTTTAAAAAATTTAATTCTAGTAATTCGTGTCGTTTTTGATAACGAAATATTTAAAAAATAATAAACAAACACGTTTTTGACACTGTTTTAAATTGTTTGGTTTCCCCTTTTTTTTACACACGAAATTTAGAATTTAAGAAAAAAAAATTTAAACCAATTTTACTTTGTTTTTATTTATATCACTATTCTTTATTTCATCCGGGAGTCTCTTTACTATGCAAAGCAGTATATACGCCATGGA